>NW_017670276.1:229020-291378 GCF_001879085.1 Nicotiana attenuata
TATATATATATATATATATATATATATATATATATATATATATATATATATATATATATATATTCTCTTTTTCTTGGTAAAATGGAAATATTTACATTCTAGGGTTACATAATCCTTATGTGTTTTATATATATATATATATATATATATATATATATATATATATATATATATATATATATATATATTCTCTTTTTCTTGGTAAAATGGAAATATTTACATTCTAGGGTTACATAATCCTTATGTGTTTAGTGGGGAATCAAAATATATTACTAGTCCTGCAAATACATTCATCCTTTTTTAGCATATAGTTTATTTGCCACTATATATATATATATATATATATATATATTCTCTTTTTCTTGGTAAAATGGAAATATTTACATTCTAGGGTTACATAATCCTTATGTGTTTAGTGGGGAATCAAAATATATTACTAGTCCTGCAAATACATTCATCCTTTTTTAGCATATAGTTTATTTGCCACTTGGTTTCAATCTCTGTAAGTATGATTTAATTGATAGACGTCTTCCCAATTTATTACTCCCTATTTGTTACTATCAACCTGAAATTATCAACTGTGTATGAATAATATTTGTTTCTTTTTAATATCATATTGATTACCTCACAAAATCAAGTTCGATCTCCAACAATAATAGTAAAAATTATGAAGTTTTTTTTCCAAACTGTTAATAGGGGGAGCCATCCATGTTTAGTTATTATACCTCTCATCCATGTAGAATAGTTATGATTATCCAACTTTAATTCAAACGAAGGGGGACAAGAGTTCAAATTTAATAAAGAAATTATATGCTTAATACATAGTTTACCCGGTGATTAGAGCCGTCAATATGGGCTTGGCCCGTTGGAACAGCCCAGCCCAACCCGTGATTTACCAAGGCTGAGCTAGAATTTTTGGAGCCCATTTAAAAATGAGGCTTTAAGCCCGGCCCGTGTAAGCACGTGGCCCGTGAGGCTTGACTGAGGCTGGGTTGGGCCCGCCCGTGGGCTTAATAAAAATACGTATTTAAAATATATAAAATAACAAGAAGAGTATCCCAAGTTTAAAGCTTATTAAGCTCATCATATTAAAAGATCAAAGTCTTAAAACGTTAACTAATTTTAAAATTTTAATTATTCTTAATATTTAACTAATTAATATTGCATACGAATTGTAGATGTAGAAGAAAGTGAATATGTTAAGACAACCTTCTTCAAGCGGATTCAAATGTGTTTGATGAAGATGATGTGTTAGATATCCCATAAGCGTCATGGGCGTTCTCGTGAATAGTTTGTTTTGAGTTTTGGCTTTTAGTGAATGAAATATAGTCTTGTCTTTTACTTTTTAGTATTTATTGTGATATATTAGAACCGTATAAAAGTTATTAAGTTTTGTGAAATTTTTCGAATAAGATTTTTTAAACTTTTAAATATTTATCTTTTTTTTAGTTTCGAACTTAAAGAAAAAATATAAAATTATATTTTTAAAAATGATGGGCCGGCTCGTGGGGGCCATAGCCCACATAGGGCTGGAGTGGGCTAATCATTATAAGTCCCATCAAAATGGTGTGCTAGCCCGTCCCAGCCCGTCAATTGCAAAAGCCTATGTGGGCTGGCTGGGCTAGCCCGACCTCGCCCAAATTGACAGCTCTACCGGTGATCTTGTAGCTAAATTTCTTTGACACACCCCTTTTTTCGGGAAACCATTTAGATAGTAAAAGTTTCACAAAATACATCTAATTCACACCACTTTTGATACCTGACTGCTCTTTTCAAATAAGTTTATACACGAGAATGAAGTCGTGTCACATGTCATTAACTTTCAAAAATCCTCCGACTCCATCACAATGGTTGCTACCACTCATCGCACTACCTCCACATCCATCCATCGAACTTCGACAACCTAGCAGGTGATTCGAAAATATCCGCGCAATTAACTCATCATGTCGATTTTAGAATAATAAGAAAGATTTAGTTCAACAAACAAGCTCATCTATTCGGTCCAAATAATTTCCCAGCAATTTTTCGAACTATCTCTTCTTGATTAGGAAAATCGAAGAACTAAAAAGGGATAAGAGAATTTTACATTAAACGACGAAATAGGACCCCTAATTTTGTAGAATTTGTTGGAATTCTATTATCACCACCCAAAATCCATTAAAGATCGTGATGGCACCGGACACCACTGTCAGGCAAGCCAACAATAAGTACTTAATTTGGTTCTCATTTCAATATCTTAGAAATCATATTTTCCTTCATTTAAATAGTAAAACATGGGATTTACAGAAGAAATAATGATATTTTTAACAATTTCAGTACAGGACAACCCCTAATGACTCCAAAACCTGGTGTCACAAGTGCATGAGCATCGACTAGGAATATAAATAAAATACAACATCTGTCCGGGATACAAATTGGACAGGAGTAATATAAATACTTTGAAGGAGACTCTGCTAGTTGTGGGTCTTAATTAATATGGAGTGCATCTCACTTAAGTCCCTACATGTATACACACCTCTGCTCTCACAAAGCCACTAAAATATATATATATATATATATATATATATATATATATATATATATATATATATATATATATATATATATATACACGTGCGCAAAAATGTGCAACAAGTGTAGTATGAGTACATAAATCCACGTGTGCCCAATAAGTAGCTAGCCTAACCCCGGAGGAGTAGTGACGAGGGATCGACATCGAAACTCGTGGTCCAATAATATCAGGTACAGTAAAAAGGTAAATAAACATGAGGCAGAGTAAATAAATAAAATAAAAAAGCATAAAATACGTGATACAAATTCTCTCTATACAATGAACTCAACCTACCCATTAGAAATTCCCCTCCTTAACCGGAGCACACATATCGGTATAGTGGATCTGATCAAATAGATTGTCATAATTCATATCAGAAAAAACTCACGGATACACTGGCTTCTTGTCAAATATTACGCATGATTCCATGAGGATATGATATAGGAAATGCCGAGGCGTACGGGCCGATCCAACATAAATATTTAAATTATGCTATGCCGAGGGTCGAACGACATGAACCATAGATGTATCTATTGACCTGCCGAGGCGAACGACCCACTCCCATGAGAGTGTGGTAAATAAATCCCGCCGAGGCGAACGACCTGATCCCATAAGATGTGAAATACATAATCCTACCGAGGCGAATGGCCCAATCCCATTAGAATAAGAAGCTTTGACGGGTCCTTGACCCCACTCGCGAATAAACGTGTGAGTTGTGATTTCTTTAACTAAAACCTTTCGATGAAGTAAAAATATCACGAAAACATGACGTAAGTGGAGTGAAATTATTTGATGACTAGTCATGAACTCGTGAAGTCTCAATAATAGCAAGTCTAGTCTCAAGTAGAAATGCAAAACAGAGGAATTTAATAAGCGAGGTACTTCTCAAATAATACGCCTATAGCATGATGTGAACCTAAGCCTACCGGCAAGTAACATGAATGTAGCTACGTACGGGCTCTCGTCACCTCACGCGTACGTAGCCCCCACAATAAGTAGCACACATCAACATACAACACCTAGGGATAATTTCTCCCTCACAGAGTTAGACAGGAGACTTGCCTCTCAACGAAGTTCCATACCGGCACCAACACCATTCTAACACCTCAAATCGATGCTCGTCGCTCCAGAACAAGTCAAACAATGTCCAAACCAATAAAAATATACTCTAATACTCGGAATAATAAATCAATTTATAACCATTATCTATTCCGCTTTAAAAGTCAATAAATAGACTCTCGGGCCCACGTGTCCGGATTCTGAAATTTTTCGAAAAAAAATATTATCCATAACTCATATGGTCTATATCCAGAAAATCATCCAATTTCATCCATGAATCGACTCTCAAATGAAGGATTTACCATTTCTCGTTCTTAGGGCTCAAAATCCTAATTTCTACATTCCAAACATGGATAAAAATAATAAACAACGAAAATATCATGGAGAAACATCAAAATAAAGGTCGGATATTTACCCCTTGTTGAGACTAGAACAACGCCGTGAAAATCACCTTAAATAGAGCTATAGAAATTATGATATGCCCAAAATACTAAAATTCTCGGTTTATAACACTATCTAGGCGATTTGTCTTCATTGCCTTCGCGGGAGACCTTTGCGTTCGCGAAGAGAAATTTTTCGCGTTGACAGGTCAACCCAGAAATCCTTCTTCGCGTTCGCGGAACCACTCTCGCGTTCGCAAGGAACAAATCTTCGCACCAGAAACCAATAATTTTATCCGGCACGGAAATGAGTATAACTCTCTTATACGATATCGAAATTCGACGATTCTTCATGCTATGGCTTCGTGATTACAGTAAGGATCTAATGGTTCAATACTATCACAAATCAATGGTCTTTTGCTCAATATAGTTCCCTTTATGCCAAAAGAAACGACGCCGAAACATCAAATAAAAGCGCAACACAACCCAAACACCTCCGAAACACACCCGAGGTCCCCGGAACCCCGTCCAATCACACAAACCAATCCTATAACATAATACGGACCTGCTCGAAGCCTCAAATAGCATCAAACAACATCAAAATCATGAATCGCACCCCAATTCAAGTTTAATGAACCTTAGAACTTCAAATTTCTACATTCGTTGCCGAAACCCATCAAATCACGTCCGATTGACCTCAAATTTTGCACACAAGTCACATTCGATATTACAGACCTACTCCAACTTCCAGAACCGGAATCCGACCCTAATATCAAAAAGTCCACTCCCAATCAAACTTCTCAACACCGTTCAAATTTCCAACTTTCGCCAAATGACTCCGAAATGACCTACGGACCTTCAAATCCACTTCCGGACGCGCTTCCAATACAAGAATCACGATACGGAGTTATTCCCAGACTCGGAATCCAAACGGACATCGGTAACACTGAAATACACCTCAACTCAAATTTATGAAATTCTTCCAAAATGTCAACTTCCACAATAGGCGCCGAAACGCTCCAGGGTCATCCAAAACCCGATCCGGATATATTCTCAAGTCCAAAATCATCATACGAACCTGTTGGAACCTTGAAATCCCGATTTCGAGTTCGTTTACCCAAAATCACAATTTAGTCAATTCTTCTAACTTAATGCTTCTGAAATGAGTATTTTATTTCCAAATCAACCCCGAACTTCTTGAAATTCAATTCCGACCACGCATACAAGTCATAATACCTTAAATGAATCTACTCAGGGCCTCAAACCGTTGAACAACGCGCTAGAGCTCAAAACGACCGGTCGGGTCGTTACATTCTCTCCCACTTAAACATATGTTCATCCTCGAACGTGCCAACAACTGCTCCGGAGTTGTCAAAAATCACTATTTAACACCTCGTGCACCTGCCCGTGCCACCACAACCCAGTTGAGCACATTAGCTCGAGCAAGACTGAAGATCCTTCCTGCTACCTTAGCTAGCAAGTTTAGAACCAAATTCCAACATCCAGAGTTTCTCCACGAGATTCTAACACACGAACATCGTATTAATCACCAGACACTGAGCAACGTGACCATGCTCCTCGACTAAAATCACACCATGCACACAAAACTCATTTGCCCAAGGCAATCTCTCCCAAGCACAACGGTTGAAATTTCCACTGACCCGAAGCCCGTAATATACCTTATAACATATATAAGCCTTGTTCCAACCCTCGCAACACTGCCACAACGGAAGAGATTTGTAGAAACTCACAACCATCTGCTGAATCACAAATCATGGAGTCTCTCCTCTTGACAAGAAGCATTACTTCATTTTGAACTGGATAACGATATTTGCTCTTTAATATACCTTATATAAATCTGATCGCATTGATCACAGGTCCAATAATCTCGTCTCACCCAGTACAAGCTGCTCCGGCAATAAGCCACCGCAAACACTATCTAAGATTCCATATGACGCCATCAATGCGCCAACAAGCTACAACTTGAATATGATACATAAGGAAGAATGAACTCTAGAAAGAACTACTCAACCAACATAGCTAATATAAACAAGCGAAAAGACGTTATGAACCTTCTCCAGAAAATGAGAAGCAAAACACACAATAATAGTTATGGGAAACTATACTCAACATCACGATGTTGCGGCGTGCAACCCGATCAGCACATGATACCATTATGGCGTGCAACCTGATCCAACCATGATACTCGTGGCAGCGTGCCACCCGATCCAAGCAACATACCCGTGACGGCGTGCCACCCGATCCACACATAATAATTTAAAAGGAAATACTTACCGAGCTAAAATGATCATACCTGCGAAATACCCGAGCATCAACCACAAACACGCGAAGTGCATAATACAAATCCTAGGGAAACGGATAGCAACATACACTACGAACTCAAGCACAACTAAGGTGCAATAATTGACCTGTATCTTGAGAGCCATCTTACTCTAACATAACCACCACAAATTACACAGGATCTCAATACGAGTTCGAATAATCAAACCACCTCACAATCCACCTGGCACAATATAGATTACACGGAATAGTTGATGACATAAATAACATCCAGGGCCCAATGATTCCTCCGTAAACAACGCTAAGCTGAAATGAGCCCATCCGGCCTGATATAGGGCCCACATTCATATTTAGATCCGCCCACGGACCTCAAGCTGATTCTGACTGTACCGCATTGGGCTAATAACCTTTCAAGCACACTACCCCTTTTTCCATGACACACAAGAGCAACCGCCCAATCTGAAACAAACTTCCATAGTTCACAACCAAATGAACAGAGTGTCTTCCAGGCCTAAACTCTTACATTAGCGATAGTACTATAATCTCCATACTTGGTTTCAATCTTATATCAATCAAGTGACAACATGTCACACTTATACAATCTTCCCGTGGAATACATTCCCACGACCTTCCACACCAGGTAACAAAGTCCGCACATCCATACCACCATCAATACAATGTTGTAAAGCTAATCGAGAATCCGCAGATCAGTACACAAAGCATCTTACATAGGACATCGATCTTAGGTGACGCTAAAGACAATACCAACTTACGTTAAACATCTGAATTCTTTCCTACTCTTCCAAGCTCATAACATTCTTGTCTACACCGAACCGCAACCTTGATCCTCAACTATTAATTCCTATGCCGCTCGCTGCACCTAACATGCCAATACGCGAGAGTACAAGAATTCCATCATAACTTTTGAGCCACTAATAGAGTACACACTCCATCATATAGAAACATTTCACTTAACTCATTTTAGGAGAACCATTGCAACATGCGACTGAATTCCCATAATCGCAGAAAATACAAACCTCGAGTAGTTGTCTAAACCACCGTAATCCTTCTGGGATCAATCTACACATAACAGGCCAAAATACTCGAATGCCCCCATATAAAATCAATTACGGAGACCGTTAAGCCTCGTACGTACCGCCACAAATTACATGTATAACTTAACACGCTAAAAAAACTGATCATTGCCACCATCATGCCAATCCAACCATTGCTAACCTATCCGACCTCCTCTAATTTACTCCGGACATACCTTAGGAATAATAATAGCTCCATTCAAAATATAACGAACTCAATCCGCACTCATTGTTAGAGACCCAATTCACGAGACCGTGTTACCTCAAAACCCACGAACCATTCATACCCTCCTTGGGCGCACATTCGCATCTTCAACTGGCACCCATTCTGATAATTCCTCTACAAATCCGAAGTTATTTTCTTCCTTTCCTCCAATGCTACACTGCAGAACGATGATAACTTAGAACACTCCAAACCCCTTTCATAATCCACTACAAAAGCTCGATACTTAAATATGCCACGAACTCGAAATCCTTAAGCACCACATTTTAATTTGAGCCTACTAGGACCATTGTTGAGAGTCACCCACTCTGATTTATTCCCGAATATAATCAAACTCCAAGGACCTGCTAGCACATGAACACCCTCTCAAAGAAGCAACCAGCTGAATTCCTTTCCTTATACATAACATCCACACGAAGCATAGACTCTAAGTCTTCCCAAAACTCGAACATGAACCAATAACGGCAAAGATAACACATATTCCTCAAATCCTTTGCTCAAATTACCACTGATGTTTTTTTTCTTTAGTCGTAATAACCCACTAATACACCGATAACCAGAAACCGCACAAATAGACAACCACGCAGTCCAATCATAGACGGTGGGGCTCTCCCACTTAGCTTGAAGCTACAATTATATAACATTGAGACCCACCGAGGTTCCCTCTTCCCCATTGGCATCAACTAAAAGTCCAACAACGCATTCTAAACTCGAAGTCATGTTGCACCCAAATAAAAATTCGTGGACCTAGTCGCTGTCCACCATGAATTTCCCAAATGGCTCCAGGCTTTCCTCAAGGTGTGTGACCATCCTACCACAGAACTCATATGTTACTGTGCCTCTCCCACTTTGGTTCAACCCTCTCCGTTAAGCAACTCTCGACTTCCACTTTTCATACTTGACCTTCTAGCAATTCAACCACCGCAAAACACCTCCCACATGTCCTTCCTTGTCCTTCGTCGCCCAATTGTTGCCCCAAATTTGAATCCATCTCCATAACACTCGAACAAATGAGCCGCTACCAACTCTAAACCTCTTAGAAGATCATATTTCTTGAGCCACCAATACTAGAAGTACCAATTTGATTCTGAAATCTCTACACTCCGTTATCTCTAACAACCGCATCTCAAGCACCATTTCACAATACCCTGCCCCGAAGGCAAATTGAAGAAGGCCATAACATCGGTGAACCTTAACGCATTCAACAAGGACGATGATACCACATCAAAATTGAGAACTCTACCATGCTAGAAAATACCAATCCTCGTTACTCCATCAACCCATATATGAACATACCTAGTTTGATATCCTCTACCGGAAATAGAATATTGTATCTCTGAATCATGCACTATGAAAAGCCTCTTTTTAGGTCATTCACTGCCTCGACGCCTAGACAAGAATCCTACCATTACACAAACATTGTGCGATAGCAATGCACTATTCGTCATAACAATCAATGCCAAATCTCAAAACCTTAAGTAATACTGATGTTGAGCTGAAATGACAGGACGACCTTTCGAAAGACGATGGTAGTAGCCAATCAAATACGCAGGTAGAAACATCCTGCACCATATCTGTAGTACCATGACAATTCCTCGATTCCCAATCCATAACAAGTGTTTCACGTCGTATAAGATTGAATAGAAAAGAAATAAAGGTACAAGCCTTAAAAGGATCAGTTTGCACGATGGCGAATCAAGAAGGGAAGTGCTCCTAACAACCTTGTAGCCTCTCGAAGATAAGTACAAACGTCTTCATACCGATCCGCAAGACTCTACTAGACTCGCTTATGACTCGTGAGATCTAAGTGAACCTAGTGCTCTGATACCATGTTGTCATGACCCAAAATACATTTAAAATCGTGATGGCGCCAGACACCACTATCATGCAAGCCAACAATAAATACTTAATTTGGTTCTCATTTTAATATTTTAGAAATCATATTTTACTTCAATTAAATAGTAAAAGATGGGGTTTATATAATAAGTAATAATATTTTTAACAATTTCAGTACATGAAAACCCCTAATCACCCCAAAAACCTGGTGTCACAAGTGCATGAGCATCAACTAGGAATATAAAATAAAATACAGCATATGTCCGGAATACAAAATGGACATGAAAAATATAAATACTCTGAAGGAGACTCTGCTGACTGCGGGTCATAATATGGAGTGCAGCTCACCTAAGTCCTCGCATGTATACACGCCTCTGCTCTCACAAGGCCACTAAACATATACGTACCTGCACAAAAATATGCAGCAAGCGTAGCATGAGTACGTAAATTCACGTGTACCCAGTAAGTATCTAGCCTAACCCACGGAGGAGTAGTAACGAGGGGTCGACATCAACACTCACTAGTGGTCCTATAATATCAGGTACAGTAAAAAGGTAAATAAACATGAGGCAGAGTAAACAAATAAAATAAACAAGCATAAAATACGTGATACAAATTTTCCCCTTTACAATGAACTCAAGCTTCCCATTAGAAATTCGCTCCTTAATCGGAGCACACATATCGGTGTAGTAGATCTCATCAAATAGATTGTGATAATTCAAATATGAAAAAACTCACGGATACACTGGCTTCTTGTCAAATAATACGCACGATTCCATGAGGAAATGATATAGGAAATGTCGAGGCGTACGACCCGATCCAACATAAATATTTAAACTGCGCACTGCCGAGGGTCGAACGGCACGAACCATAGATGCATCTATTAACCTGCCGAGGCGAACGGCCCGCTCCCATGAGAGTGTGTTACATAAATCCTACCGAGGCGAATGGCCCGATCCCATAAGATGTGAAATACATAATCCTGCCTAGGAGAATGGCCCAATCCCATTAGAATAAGAAGCTTTGACGGGTCCTTGACCCCACTCACGAATAAACGTTTGAGTTGTGATTTCTTTAATAAAAACCTTTCGACGAAGTATAAATATCACTGAAACATGCCGTAAGCGAAATGAAATTATTGGATGACTAGTCATGGACGCGTGAAGTCTCTACCATAGCAAGTCTAGTCTCAAGTAGAAATGTAAAACATAGGAATTTAATAGGCGAGAGACTGCTCAAATAGTACAGCTATAACATGATATGAACCTAAGCCTACTCGGACACTAACATGGATGTAGCTACTGATGTTCTAAACGTTAATGCCACACAAGAGGGGGGGTGATTTGTGTGGTACCCAATTTTTGCTTAAACTGCTTCTTGAAGGACCTGGTTCTTCTAGGTGTACTAACGACTGCTGTTTGCGGAATTAAAAGTACATAAAATAAAGAACACAAAGATTTTTACGTGGAAAACACCTGGCTCAAAAGGTGAAAAAATCACGACCTACTACTCAGTAGGATTTTCCCAAACTTCCACTAAAATCACTGAGCCAAAACTGCATTTACAAAACTCTTTGTAAACCTAAGGATTAACTCTAATCCCGTTGTAGCAACCAACCTCTAACTGCTGCGACAACTTCAAGTTAACTCTAACTTGAATACTCAAAATACCTATTACAATTGCTTCTAGATAAAGCTGAAAGGTACAATATGAAACACCTATTACAATTGAACTAGAAATAAAGAAAGACACATAAAACTCTTTATGGAGCTGGTTCTTCAATCTAGTTCTTGTAGTTTCAAGTTTGCACACTTGAATCACACACGAATTGCTTGCAAAAAGCCTTGCTATTTTTCTCCCAATTCACGTTTAACTTCTGTGTTTTTGTGCAATACCCGTAATGTGAGAACATCCTGCAATTTATAGAGTTAGTAGATGAAGAAATAGCTAGAGTTCCGATGCAACTCTTCCTTGTTGGAAGAGTTCTAGTTGATTTCAACTTCTAACTCCTTCCCTATCTTGAC
The DNA here is from genome assembly GCF_001879085.1 of Nicotiana attenuata. Lineage (NCBI taxonomy): Eukaryota > Viridiplantae > Streptophyta > Magnoliopsida > Solanales > Solanaceae > Nicotiana > Nicotiana attenuata. The sequence continues at coordinate 240,489 of NW_017670276.1, forward strand.
TTGTGTTCTCTTTGATTAAGGACTCCTTCTCCTTATCAATTATGCAACCTTTTCGATCAGGAGATATTAAATACACCAATTTAAGCTTATCTCCTTCACGTGCATCCCACATGCTTGAATCTGCCCGTTTTTGTGAACCTGAAGGATGGACCACTGGATGGACCCGGTTCATGTCTGAGTTCCTTTGTCAGTCTTCAAAACTAACCTTTACTTGGGCCAACAAATTCCCCCTTTTTGATGATGACAAACACTGTGCTTTTTATACACTTAGGCCCTGCCAGAACTCAGCTCAAACATCAACACAATGTTAGAAATTTTTTTCCTTTATATCACTTATCATCAAGAACCAGGTACATTAGGTTATAAACATCACTGTTCAAAGTGTAAAGCACAACCTTTTTCCCCTTTTGGCATCATCGAAAAGTTGCATAAAATGTGAGATAACCAGATTTTAAAACTTACTCATGGCCACTGGGGCTACTTCAAATGCAAACATGGATTAATCATCATAGATCAAACTAAGAATTTCAACCATCAAAGAAATATAAACAAACAGTTAGAGCAAAAATAGTGAACTTCATTGATGATTGATAAGATTCTACCACAACGCATAAGAAGAAATAAAAATACTGAAAACATGAGCAAAAGAAACAAACGTCCTGAACTGGGTCACTGGTTGATCTACACTAGGCTAGGATTTAAGGCTTGGAAGAGGTAGGGGCTGGGTTATTTTCTTGGAGAAGTTTCAGCATGTCTTGAAGAGTTCCATCATTCTTCTCCTTTTCCCTTGCAAGTTCAGTTCTGAGAACATCTCTCTCAGATTCTACCTCAACCAATCGTGTCTTCAGCCTTGCTATCTCAATATCCTTTGCCTCACTCTCCTGTACCAAGACTCTGACTTTGCTATTGATAGGTGTCTTTTTAGATGAACCAGGTTCATTAAGAATGACATTGACTTCATAATCGCAAGCAAGCAGAGTATTAACCCTGAAATGATCCTTGCTTGTACCTTGAAATGTGCAAGCACAGTTGTGAGAATGAAACCATAGGGAATGGCATGAGTTTTGGTGCCATTGATAACTCTATCAGTAGGCCCGCGAGGGTTTCCTATTCAGATGGAACAGGTTCATCTATAACTATTCCAAGTTGAACCAACCCCTCAGCAGCTTCGCCAGACCCACTTCCCCCTGTTTTGCTCACACTCTCTTCTATTTCAGTAAATTCCTCTCCCCAAACAACCATTGCACCAGTGTCTTTTATTATACCAACAGGACTGGGTGAAGAATCAGCCACTCTTGTCCCCTTTCCCCTTACAGTACTCCTAGTGCCCTTGCTCTCCTTTTTTTCATTTTTACCACCAACTTCTCCAGATTATGTAGACTCTATACCTGCTATACATCCTACAAATCTATTCTCCAAATTTGCAGCAACTTTAGAAATTGTCTGAAGAGAAACTTTAGAATCAGCAGATACCTGTTCAGTTTTGAAAGACCTACTTTCTTCTCTCTTAGTAGCAGACTTAAATGAATCTTCAGATTTCTAGGATTCTTCTTCCCTACTTGCTTTCAATTGCTTGTTTATTTGCTTGGTGATGAAGGATTTTCAGAGGTGTTTGACATATCTAGGCTAGGGTATGAAAAGAAGAGAATTAGATTATGTTTGGAAGATGAAAGAAGAATGAGAGTTTTTGACGGCTTGAGAGAGATGAAGTAAGGAATACACCAAAGCTGATCAATATACAGAGGAATAATTGATGGGGTAGCTACATCTTTTCAGACTCTTCGAAGTTTAATTAAACTGAAATTCAATTTTGAAGAGACGTTGGAGTGTATCCCTAGAATCTAGATACTTCCATTTGGTTGGGACTCTTTTGAATGGGACTGGTTCACTTGTAACGGATAAGTACAAAAGGAGTTTGGTATTTGGTAGGACTCTGCTCATGATCCAAATATAGTTATTTCAAATTATGCAGAGTGTAGAAAACATACCGTGTTATCTTGATGAACCAGGTTCTTCACTGAAAATTCTCTTGTGTAAGTCTAAATTTGCCAAAATAGAGAAAATATCATTAGAGATTAATGAGTCATTTTAACACATGGCACAAGAGTATACTATGTAAAGTATGAGACTGAGCAAGATTTAATCTACTTATACACAATTCACAGACTTACTAACCAAATTTTTTTTTTCGTTTAACCTTGAACTGGTCCTTTTAGGTGATCTTAATCATCCCTAATTCCAACCTGTTCCTCTCAAAGTGATCTCTACCTAAGGCTTTTGTGAAGATGTCAGCAATTTGCTTGTCAGTAGCACAAAACTCCATAGTGACCAAGCCTTTCTCATAGTTGTCCCTCAAAAAATGGTGTCTAACATATATGTGCTTAGTTCTCTTATGATGAACTGAATTCTTAGTCATACTAATAGCACTAGTGTTATCACAGTAAATAGGGATGCAACCAACTTTAATACCAAAATCCATCAACTGCTACTTGATCCATAACAATTGAGCACAATCATGAAGCAGCAGCAACATACTTAGCTTCAGTAGTAGATAAGGCCACTAAATTTTGCCTTTTAGTAGCCCATGACACAAGACATGAACCAAGGAAGTGTGCCATACCTGAGGTGCTCTTCCTATCCACTAGGAAACCTGCATAATCAGCGTCAGCATATCCCACTAGGTTAAAATTACTACCTTTTAGATACCAAAGGCAAAGGTCAGTGGTGCCTTTCAAGTATCTCAATATTCTCTTTACAATAGTCAAGTGGGACTCCTTTGAATTTGCCTGAAATCGAGCACAAAGACCTACACTGCACACAATGTCAGGTCTACTAGTAGTGAGATATAAAGAGAACCAATCATTCCCCTATACAACTTCTGATGAACAGATGAACCAGGTTCATCTATATCCAATTTCGTGGATGTTGCAATAGGAGTGTCAATTTCTTTGGATGTTCCTTCCTGGTTTTGTTACTGAGGAATAGGTTCATGGACAAGTTCCCTCGAGGTTTGAGGATCAGTTCCTCTCTAGTTAGTTCCCCCTGTCATGTTGCCCTGGGTGGAGGGACCTGTTCCATCACCTGTTCCTTCCTGTGATGCATCTTCAGTCTGGGCTGCGATATCATTTAAATTTCTTACCAGCCCAATTGCTTCATCTTCATGTTCCAGCCTATCAGAAAGAATGTTAGTTTTAAATAACATATACATTTTTTCTACACACATAGTCTTTTACTGTATATCTTATAAGCTTTACCAAGTGAGGAATATCCCAAGAATACTCCCTCATCACTTCTGGGATCATACTTACCTAGGGAGTCTTTGCCATTATTGTGCACAAAGCACTTGCATATAAATGCCCTAAGATGGGATGTATTTAGCTTTCTCCCTTTAAGTGACTCATAGGGAATCTTCTTAATAAGAGGTCTAGTCATGCAAATATTTATGATGTAGCATGCAAAAATTCAGCAAACTTAGCATTTTCAAATTCAGTTCCATGATCAGACCTAATTGATGCAAGTTGATTACCTAGTTGTTTCTGAGTTTTTCTAACAAAAGAAGTAAACATGTCAAATGCTTCATCTTTAGATGTTAAAAATAATGTCCAAGTAAATCTAGAGTAATCATCAACAAGCACCATCACATGTCTTTTACCACCTCTGCTTAATATTCTCATTGGACCATAGAGATCCATATGGACCAGTTCCATCGTTCTAGTGGTACTTACCACTTTCTTGCATTTAAAAGAGGATCTTACCTGCTTCCCCCTTTCCAAAGGAGACATTACCTCCTTTGAGGTCCTCAAGTGAAAGGAACTGGTTCTTGCTTCCTGTCATATGCTTTGAGCAGCCACTATCCATGCACCATATTTGGCTGCTCCCTTTCACTTGGACCCACAAAAGGAAATCAGGGGTTAGTCTTAGGAACCCAAACTAGTTTGTGTCCCTTTCTATAGGCAAAAGGGTGAATCAAATTCTTTTTAGCCCAACCTGGCAGCCTATTTTTCCCTTGAACAAATTCTTTATTCTTTTTACTAGCCTTTCTTTTGCAATACATTCAGATTTATAGTGACCAGTTTTACCACAGTGTGTGCAAATTATGTTCTCAGGAAGTGTGAGGTACTTACTTTTAGGATCCCACTTAGATGCAGGGGTCCCATAGCCAAGTCCTCGCTTATTGCTACTGTGGTGTTCGTGTAGCCATGAAAGTGCATCGGAGGACCTATTCCATTTACAGGTTCTATCTAGCTCGTGCTTAACCTTGTTTAGATCCTCCTTAAGGACTCTTATCTGCTCATCTCTTTTGTACAACTCATCTTTCATTTTTCCTACATTTTCTTCTAAAGTGAGTTGTGTGTGATCAGATTTCTTTTTACCAGTTCCTAATTTCAATTTTAGATTTTCAGATTTAAGCTCTAGGGCTGTGGTGTCAAGTTCATGAACCTGGTTCTTCAACTCAGCATTTTTACTATCACTCTCATTAGCCCTTAGTTCCAGGTTTTTGCACTTAGCTTTCAGAATCACACACTCCTTAGACAGCTGTTCCTTTTCATTGTTTATAACTTCAAATTCATCAATGAAATCTAGAAGTAATTCAGATAGACTTTCTTTAGACAAAAACTTAATCTTGTCTTTGAGATGAATTATACTTACCTCAGATTCCTCATCGGATTTCCCAATTGCCATAAGTGCTTGTTCATCTCCATCTTCATCTTCTGAGTCATCATCTGAGCTTTCACCCCAAGCAGCAACCATAGCCTTTGTTGATCCTTTGTTCTTCTTGGGATGAACCTGTTCCTTCTTCCTGTTCCTTCGTTCAGTTCTTTCCTTCTTCCATTCAATTTCCCATTGAGGGCAATTTTTGATGTGGTGATCAGTCTTTCCACACTTGTAGCACCCCTCATTGGTTTGTTTTTCAGGAACCCTTGGTTTGTTGTAGCTTCCATTTCTTGAAGGACCATTTTCTCTTATTAGGTACTTCTTAAAATCCTTTGTGATCATGGTCATTTCATCCTCATCTAGATCAGCACCTTCAGTGATTCTGAATGCCAGGCTCCTTTCCTTCTTAGGTGCATCCATCTTCATGGTTTGCCTTCTAAGTTCATAGGCAGTGAGATTTCCAATTAGCTCATCCAACTTGAGAGTGGCAATGTTCTTTGATTCCTGAATAGCTGTGATTTTGCTTTCCCAAGAGATTGGCAGTACCCTTGTCAAAATCTTCTCAACTTTGTCTTCTTCAAGAATAACCCTTCCAAGAGATTTAAGTTCATTTGTTAGTGTTGTAAACCTTGTGTACATCTTCTGGATGGTTTCTCCTTCCATCATGGTGAAATTCTCATATTGAGAATATAGCAGTGTTCCTTTTGATCTCTTTACTTGAGGAGTTCCTTCATGAGCCACTTATAGAGTGTCCCATATCTCCTTAGCAGTGGTACAGCCTTGAATCCTGCTGTACTCATCAGGACCAAGTCCACACACTAACCATTTCTTGGCTTTTGCATTTTTCTCCCATTTCCTTATATCTTCAGCAGTACAGTCTACTCTTGTCTTTGGAACATCCACTCCTTCAGCATTCTTCTTGGTTGTGGCTAAAGGACCATCAGTGATGATATCCCAAAGCTCATAGTCTTCGCCCATTATATGGTCCCTCATTCTGTTTTTCCACCAGGAGTAGTAGAGGCCATTGAAGAGTGGAGGCCTAACAGTGGATTGCCCTTCCCAGTTCCCAGGTGGTGCACTCATGTTGATCTTTTCCTAAGGTGTTAGCCTCTTCAAGGATAACCTGCTCTGATACCAATTGATGTTCTAAACGTCAATGCCACACAAGAGGGGGGGGGGTGATTTGTGTGGTACCCAATTTTTGCTTAAACTGCTTCTGGAAGGACCTGGTTCTTCTAGGTGTACTAACGACTGCTATTTGCGGAATTAAAAGTACATAAAATAAAGAACACAAGATTTTTACGTGGAAAACACCTGGCTCAAAAGGTGAAAAAACCACGACCTACTACTCAGTAGGATTTTCCCAAACTTCCACTAAAATCATTGAGCCAAAATTGCATTTACAAAACTCTTTGTAAACCTAAGGATTAACTCTAATCCCGTTGTAGCAACCAGCCTCTAACTGCTGCGACAACTTCAAGTTAACTCTAACTTGAATACTCAAAATACCTATTACAATTGCTTCTAGATAAAGCTGAAAGGTACAATATGAAACACCTACTACAATTGAACTAGAAATAAAGAAAAACACAATGGAATTGGTTCTTCACTCTTGTTCTTGTAGCTTCTGGTTTGCACACTTGGATCACACACGAACTGCTTGCAAAAAGCCTTGCTATTTTGCTCCCAATTCACGTTTAACTTCTGCGTTTTTGTGCAACACTTTAATGTGAGAACCTCCTGAGTTAGTAGATGAAGAAATAACTAGAGTTCTGATGCAACTCTTCCTTGGTGGAAGAGTTCTAGTTGATTTCAACTTCTAACTCCTTCCCTATCTTGAACAGTGTTCTCTTTGATTAAGGACTCCTTCTCCTTATCAATTATGCAACCTTTTCGATCAGGAGATATTAAATACACCAAGTTAAGCTTATCTCCTTCACGTGCATCCCACATGCTTGAATCTGCCCGTTTTTGTGAACCTGAGGGATGGACCTGGTTCATGTCGAGTTCCTTTGTCAGTCTTCAAAACTAACCTTTACTTGGCCAACAGGCAGCCCTAGCCTAGTTAACTAATTCCCCTTCTACCCCTTTAATTCTTAATCATTTTACCCTTTTAACCTTCCAAAATATCTGAAACCTCCCTTCTCTTAACAAACCATCCCCAACCTTATCCTCTAGAAGCTTCCCACAACAGAAAAATATTTCTCCCCAAACCCTCAAATACCTAAGACACCCCTTGACACCCCTGGATTTACATCCAAAAATGAATCACACATGGGTCAAATTTGACACAAGACCCAACCCCAATGAACGGGCCTCTTTGAACCGGGTCAGAGATGACCGAAAAGCCCAATCAGCCACAATGACCAAACCAAAATCAACTTCAATGATTATGAAAAACAGAAAAAGAAGAAAACAATCCGGAATTAGATGATTTTTTACGATTAGTCCCTAACTTATGCTATTAACCAATTGAAAACAAAATAAGCTAAGATTAATTCAACTAATAAAGAAAACAAAAAATAACGAAGCAAATATAAGCATAATAGTATATACAAAAAAACAGAAAAATGATGCAAGAAACAGAGTCAGGAGAGAAAAGAGGGGAAAGATACCAATTCTTGCCGGAATGAATTGACAAATTGAGACGACTTGACGAATGATGAAAGGAGTCGAAGCTTGGCCGGAAACCGATGAGTCAGTCAAAATCCAATGACCTCGGAATGAACTAAAACTAACGCCAATCGATTGCTCTCGTTAAAAGCAATCGACTAACGTAAGTTTTCGATCAAAACGAGTTGGAACTTAGACAAGAACAAGGAAATTAGGGTTTGCCCTTTTCTAGGGTTTCAGATCTAAGATTTGGACAAACGGATGAGGATTTTGGGAATATGGCGATGGATTAGGAATCAAGGGTGGGTGGTGATTGTGTAGTATGAATTTGGGGTCGATGGGGTCACGCCGCCGACCGGTGGGGGTTTGGGAATTTTGGGCGGCTAGGGTTTGGATTCTCAGAGATTGAGACGAAATGAAGAAGATGGAAATGNTTTTTACTATCACTTTCACTAGCCCTAAGTTCTAGGTTTTTACACTTAGCTTTCAAAATCACACACTCCTTAGATAGCTATTCATTTTCATTGTTTAGATCCTCAGATTCATCAATGAAATCCAGGAGTAACTCAGATAGCCTTTCTTTAGACAAAAATTTAATCTTGTCTTTGAGATGAATTATACTTACCTCTGATTCCTCATCGGATTCTCCAGTTGCCATAAGTGCTTGTTCATCTCCATCTTCACCCTCTGAGTCCTCATCTGAGCTTTCTTCCCAAGCAGCAACCATAGCCTTTGTTGATCCTTTGTTCTTCTTGTGATGAACCTGTTCCTTCTTCCTGTTCCTTCGTTCAGCTCTTTCCTTCTTCCATTCAATTTCCCATTGAGGGCAGTTTTTGATGTGGTGATCAGTCTTCCCACACTTGTAACACCCCTCATTGGTTTGTTTTTCAGGAACCCTTGGTTTGATGTAGCTTCCACTTCTTGAAGGACCATTTTCTCTCATTAGGTACTTCTTGAAGTCCTTTGTGATCATGGTAATTTCATCCTCCTCTAGATCAGCACCTTCAGTGATTCTGAATGCCATGCTCCTTTCCTTCTTGGGTGCATCCATCTTCATGGTTTGCCTTCTAAGTTCATAAGCAGTGAGATTTCCAATTAGCTCATCCAACTTAAGAGTGGCAATGTTCTTTGATTCCTGAATAGTTGTGATTTTGCTTTCCCAAGAGATTGGCAGTACCCTTGTCAAAATCTTCTCAACTATGTCTTCTTCAAGAATAACCCTTCCAAGAGACTTAAGTTCATTTGTCAGTGTAGTGAACCTAGTATAAATCTCTTGGATAGTTTCTCCTTCCTTCATAGTAAAATTCTCATATTGAGAATACGGTAGTGTTCCTCTGGACCTCTTCACTTGAGGTGTTCCTTCATGAGCCACTTGCAAAGTGTCCCAGATTTCCTTAGCAGTGGTACAGCTTTGAATTCTACTGTACTCGTCTGGACCAAGTCCACACACAAGCCATTTCTTGGCCTTTGCATTCTTTTCCCACTTCCTCAAGTCCTCAGCAGTGCAGTCAGCTCTTGTCTTTGGCACATCCACTCCTTCAGCATTCTTCTTTGTAGTTGCTAGAGGACCATCAGTGACTATGTCCCAGAGTTCATAGTCTTCTCCTATGATGTGATCCCTCATCCTGTTTTTCCACCAAGAGTAGTAGTGGCCATTAAAGAGTGGAGGCCTATCAGTGGATTGCCCTTCCTAGTTCGCAGGTGGCGCACTCATGTTGATCTTTTCCTAAGGTGTTAGCCTCTTCAAGGATAACCTGCTCTGATACCAATTGATGTTCTAAACGTCAATGCCACACAAGAGGGGGGGTGATTTGTGTGGTACCCAATTTTTGCTTAAACTGCTTCTGGAAGGACTTGGTTCTTCTAGGTGTACTAACGACTACTGTTTGCGGAATTAAAAGTACATAAAATAAAGAACACAAAGATTTTTATGTGGAAAACACCTGGCTCAAAAGGTGAAAAAACCACGACCTACTACTCAGTAGGATTTTTCCAAACTTCCACTAAAATCACTGAGCCAAAACTGCATTTACAAAACTCTTTGTAAACCTAAGGATTAACTCTAATCCCGTTGTAGCAACCAGCCTCTAACTGCTGCGACAACATCAAGTTAACTCTAACTTGAATACTCAAAATACCTATTACAATTGCTTCTAGATAAAGCTGAAAGGTACAATATGAAACACCTACTACAATTGAACTAGAAATAAAGAAAGACACATAAAACTCTTTATGGAGCTGGTTCTTCAATCTGGTTCTTGTAGTTTCAGGTTTGCACACTTGAATCACACACAAATTGCTTGCAAAAAGCCTTGCTATTTTGCTCCCAATTCACGTTTAACTTCTGCATTTTTGTGCAACACCCGTAATGTGAGAACATCCTTCAATTTATAGAGTTAGAGATGAAGAAATAACTAGAGTTCTGATGCAACTCTTCCTTGGTGGAAGAGTTCTAGTTGATTTCAACTTCTAACTCCTTTCCTATCTTAACTTGTGTTCTCTTTGATTAAGGACTCCTTCTCCTTATCAATTATGCAACCTTTTCGATCAGGAGATATTAAATACACCAAGTTAAGCTTATCTCCTTCACGTGCATCCCACATGCTTGAATCTGCCCGTTTTTGTGAACCTGAAGGATGGACCACTGGATGGACCTGGTTCATGTCTGAGTTCCTTTGTCAGTCTTCAAAACTAACCTTTACTTGGGCCAACAGCTACGTACGGGCTCACGTCACCTCGCGCGTACGTTGACCCCCACAATAAGTAGCACACATCAACATACAACACCTAGGGGTAATTTCTCCTTCACAGAGTTAGACATGAGACTTACCTCGCTTCGAAGTTCCATGCCCGGCTCCAACGCCACTCTAACACCTCAAATCGATGCCCGTTGCTCTAGAACTAGTCAAACAACGTGCAATCCAATAAAAATATACTCTAATACTCATAATAAATCAATTTATGACAATTCCAACTCCATCTCGAAAAGTTAATAAAGTCGACCCTCAGGCCCACGTGCTTGAATTCTAAAAATTTTTGAAAATAAATATTACCCATAACTCATATGGTCTATATCCAGAAAATTATCCAATTGCATCCATGAATCGATCTTCAAATCAAGGATTTACCATTTCTCAACCTTGGGGCTCAAAATCTTATTTTTACAATCTAAACACGGATAAAAATAAAAACCAACAAAAATAATCATGGAGAAACATCAAAATAAAATTCAGATATTTACTCCTTGTTGAGACGAGAACAACGTCGCAAAAATCACCTCAAACGGAGTTCTAGAACTCAAGATATGCCGAAAATACTAAAATTCTCGGTTTAAAACATTGTCTAGGCGATTTTTCTTCATCGCCTTCGCGTTCGCGAAGAAAATTTTTCACGTTGACCGGTCAGCCCAGAAATCCTTCTTTGCGTTCGCGGAACCTCGCTCGCGTTCACGAAGAACAAATCTTCGCACCAGAAACCTGCAATTTTTTCCAACACGGAAATGAGCATAACTCTCTCATACGACATCGAAATTCGACGATTCTTATTGTTCTGGATCCGTAATTACGATACAGATTTAATGGTTCAATAAAATCACAAATGAAAGGTTGTTTTCTAAACATAGTTCCCTTTATGCCCAAAGAAACGAGGCCGAAACATCAAATAAGAGCGCGACACATCCCAAACACCTCTGAAACACACCCGAGGCCCACCAGGACCCCGTCCAATCACACAAACCACTTTCATAACGTAATACGGACTTGCTCGAGGCCTCAAACCACATCAAACAAAAGCAAAATCATGAATCTCACCCCCAATTCAAGCTTAATAAACTTTAGAACTCAAACTTCTACATTCGTTGCCGAAACCCATCAAATCACGTCCGATTGACCTCAAATTTTGCACACAAGTTATATTCGACGTTACTAACCTACTCCAACTTCTACAATCGGAATCCAACCCCGATATCAAAAAATTCATGCCCGGTCAAACTTCTCAAAAACCTTTAAATTTCTAACTTTTGCCAAATGGCCCCGAAATGACCTACGGACCTCCAAATCCACTTACGGACGCGCTCCCAATACAAGAATCATCATACGGAACTATTCCCATACTCAGAATCCCATACGGACATTGATAACATTTAAATACACCTCAACCCAAATTTATAAAATTCTTCCAAAATGCCAACTTTCACAATAGGCGCTGAAACGCTCCCGGGTCATCCAATGTCCGATCCGAAGATATGACCAAGTCCAAAAGCATCATACAAACCTGTTGGAACATTCAAATCCCGATTCCGAGGTCGTTTACTCAAAAATCACACTTTAGTCAATTCTTCCAACTTAAAGCTTCCGAAATGAGAATTTTCTTTCCAAATCAACTCCGAACTTCCCGAAATTCTATTCTGACCACGCATGCAAGTCATAATACCTGAAGTGAAGCTACTCAAGGCCTCAAACCGCCGAACGATGTGTTAGAGCTCAAAACGACAGGTCGGATCGTTACATCTATATATTCTATAAAATATTTATTGTTTATGTTTCGATAGTGTATAGTATTGTGAGTTATTGTAATTATGACCTTATTTTTGTATATCCCTATACGGAGCATCAGACCCTTAAATGAAGAGTGTGGATCACCTATATATGTGGCCCAGAAGTATGTGTGACCACTTTCATAAACGGTCAAACCTATACCTTGCACCTTTAAGTATATGTTTAGGTTGGATTCCTGGAGTTAGTGTTATATCTAGTCTACTTTTTATTTGTAAGTAGAGAGATGCAATTTTACTACATTTTACATGGAATTTTGGTTTTTAAAAATGTTAAAAATTAAAAAAAAAAAAAAGGCAACCTCTACTGTACCTGAAAAGAGATTACAATTACAATGAGAGGGATATACAGGGGTGTCAATGGTTCGGTTCGGCCGGTTATTTTATAAAATTTGTACCATACCAATTTTTCGGTTATTCTATTATGTATAACCAAAATTGGACTTTTCGAAACCGTCCCAATCATGACGGTTTCTCTTTGGTATTGGTACGGTTCGGTAAATATTCAATAATTTTTTTTAATGTCATGTAAAAATCACTACTAGAAGTAGAATGCAATAACATACGTACTTTTATAGGACTTAGCAAAATGCTCTAGATATTTTTACAGTTTAAAAGGAGATAAATTAAGAAAATATAAAAGATGGCTAGAATATAGATCCATCAGCTATTCTACATCAGCGTAAAAGAAACTAAGCAAATACAAAAAAATATAAATCACACGAGTGGAAAGATATTAACCAAGTTGGGTCTCAAGAATAAAGTCTATAGAAGATTAAATATTCAAAAAGATAAATCTAAATCATACGAAAGGAAACATATTCAATACATTGTAGTTTTCTACTCATAATCGCTACAATACCTTGTGTTTTGCTAGTGAATATGCCGGAAATAATTTAGTTTCAATAGGAGTAGCATAATAGATTTGGGAATTATGATTCTAAGTTTAATTACTTGTTGGCTTGTAACTATTTCATAATTCCAAGGTCCCGGAAATTTTTTAATGCTTTATCATTTTTAAACTTAATATATAAATATATTTTTCACATTGTAAATTTATTCGGTACGGTTCGGTATTTTTTCGGTTTATTTTTATAAAATAAAAACTTACCCTATTTATCGGTTCGTTTATATATTTATATAAAAACCTACGGTTTTATTAAATGAAACATACAAATTGGTTCGGTACGGTACGGTTCGGTCGGTTTAATCGATTTTTAAATATCCATTGACACCCCTAGGATATAGTACCAAACATCTGCGGTGCATAGGGAATAATTCTAGTCCTAGCTAGGTAGTAATGTGATAACTACTAAAATGTGTGGTACAACAAACTCTATTGAAGCTATTGGTTAGCCATACTCCTTAGTATGTTTTAGTTTTAGGAAAGTAAAACAAACTCTATTAAACAACTTGCCAGGCTCCAGGTTTTATTAAATGCATTACGTTTCATGTATAAATGTCAATGTTAATGCAACTTGCATTGACATCAGTTTTTCCTTTTAAATCTATCCATTAATTACATGCTAATTTATTTAGTTAATAATCTTAAATGGTAAGTTTCGATTCCAATTCTTTATTTCCAAACAAATTATAAAGCCATCTCATGGACGCTAAGTTTTATTCACTGTTCGAAGCTAGCTGGTAATATATACATGTAATTTTTTTAGCTTCTCTTTTTCTATGGGATTTCAATGGTTAGTTTTTTCTAATTATTACTTTTGGAAACAAATCTTTTCGCTCTTTATTAAGTCATAATTTGTTGGTTCCTTTGAATTACTTTTTTTAGTATCTAAATTGGTTTGAAGTATTTGATAGATGAATATATATAACATGCATGCGTGTTGCAATTTTAAGAAATTGGTATATGCAACTCTCGACGTATGTTTTGGCGTTTTCACTGTATTCTTTATCTAATTTATGTATTATATATAACACCTAATATAATTAACATTTATTTCTTTTCTTTTTGAAACATTTGCAGTGGAAATATGATTTCAAGATTAATTATGGTTGTTGCTCTTGTGGGTTCTCTTGTTTGTGGAATCAATGGCGAAGGGACTTATAGTAGGAAACTGTACGGAGGTGGCCAAATAATTATCTCACATGAAGGTGGAATTAATCCTGCATTAAGTGGAGGTATTGATAGTTTCCCTAAAATAAATTCCATTGCAAACTGATCGTATCAATGCAATCAACATCCATTTGGTTTTTGTTTTGGTCCTGCAGATTATCCACTTCCATTAGGCATGAATGATTTTCGTGGCGAGAATTTTCATCCTGGATCCAGGCAACCAAGTGGTCCATTTGGCGGCGTGAATGATCTTCCTGATCAATCAAATAGTCCATTTGATTATCGTCCTGTAGGGTGATTATCTTCCGGGATCTAGGCAACCAAGTGGTCCATTTTAATTTTCCTTCTAATCCAGCTAATAAAATTCTATTTTGCATGAATGATCTTTCATTATAATACCAGAATTATGATATAGTTATTAGAATGATAGAATGGTAGTTCAGTCTTGTAATGATAGAACCTCCCGAACAAGCATTCTACCTTGTTTGCCTTCTTAAAAGTTTGAAAAGAAATTAAATACAATGAAACTCCAACTTTGAATTTGTCCTACTTTTATCAAGGGTTAATTAACTTTGTTTACTACAAAACATTAAACTAACAGTAACTTAGTGTGACGTTGTTATTAGTCTTCATGCAAGAGAGAGTCAAATAAGACTATACTTTGTGTCACAAACAAGTTGTCAACGGTTGAAGATTTTTAAACCACATTACCCCTTTAAAAATAGCTAGAAATATGACGTATAATATTGTAACAGAATTAATGTAGAGATGAAAAATAGAACACCACCGAATATCAAAACAGCCATTAATCCCCTGTTGCATGCCCCTTCCTCTTTTGTCCAGAAATGCACATCTTAACAAAGTAAATCATAAACATTAAAAATGGAATTAACAAAAACAACCAAACTAAAGAGAACATAAAAGAGTAAATAACTACTTTGTTCCATTATATAGATAAGAAGTTGACATTATAACAAAGTAGCTAGCTTATTATCAAAATATGGAGACAAGTCTCAGACCATGTTGGTGCAGTCAGTGGCCTTGAACGAGACACTCATATTTTCTAAATCATAGGCGACTAGGAAGTTGGTTTGGGTCACACTGCCGAAGAAAGCCTCATTTTCAGTTGGACGAAATGCTAGGCACTGATATCCGTGAGGATCTGGATGCATTATGTTCTCGACGGACAAAGGTAGATCAGCACCCAGAAGATGCATTGTGATTGGAGGAACGTCACTGGAATTCAAAGCTCTGTAACAGAGTACAGTTGAGCTGCTGCCTCCGTCCACCACTGGTTCTACATGGTCTCACCACTAAAATAAGCTGGTTGTATAACCACGTAGGAAGGGAAGTGAAGGTGGTTCCTGAATCTATGATTATGTTCCCTGCTTGAAATGTGGCAGAGGAATTTTTAAGAAGCTCCAATCTAACATTCCCAATACTAAGGCCGATGAGGGTCAAGTAATAAGATGGTCGGGAGGGTTTAACAAGAAGTGGAGTGACATGCGTCCCAGGCCCCGAGACGTCAACCTTGTCACCAAAGCTAAGCTTGCTTGGGACATCTAACTTTGCCAAAGGCACAAAGCAGAAGGAGAACCTTTGGTCAAAAGTCGACGCAATTTGGGAAATTAAAGAGAAGGGAGAAAAACCGAGCCCCACAACCCCGGATAATCCTGGGTCTCCTGAAGTTATTCTTGAGTTGCGTCCACACCCGAAAAGGATATTGGGAAAGGAGATTTTTTCACCAGACGATGAGTAGAGAGAGAGAGAGTTTCTGTAGCCACTTCGCCGGACGAAGAACTCTTATCAACGTAATCGACATAGTAGGAGCAGATACCTCCCTCGCAATGTGCAAAGTCGGAGCACTTTGGCGAGTGGCAAGGTTGTTCCTCATAAGTAGAAGAATTTGCGGGAGCATAGATGGGAAATTTCTGGTTGTAGCACTGACATGGCTGGCATTGTATCCATATGAAGCCACTACCAGTATCAGCAATTGCAAGCTGAAATTGCGGAGGCGTTCCCACTGAAAAATTCAGTAGGTAACTACCAAAAGCATCAGGGATCAAGTCTGCTGAGGCTACGTGGTTGACTAGAGGTGACAACTTTGACGAAGGGTGGATTAAGTCGATGCTAAATCCACGGCCAATCGTACAAGTTTTGGCCCCATCTACACGCAGTGAAGAGTAGATGAGATTAGTGATAAGTGAGATTAAAAAGGAAAAAGTAATAATCAGAAGGGTGGAAGAAAAGAGATTGGAAGTAATTTTTAGGGCCATAGTGATTCAGTACTGGAATGCTGGAGTTTAGTTGTGTTTTGAAAGAAAGAATGTGGCCTATATTTATAGGCAAATTGTTCCACACAACCGAAATCATAGTATAAACTTCGACAATTATTATGAGAGGGATATGTTACCAACCTCTGCAGTGCAGTGGGAAGGTAAATAGCAAACAACTCTTTTCGTTAAACTTCTAAGGCAACCTAGCTAACTTTGGATGCCATCTAGTATAATTCAAATTGGTTTGCTGACAAAATCATGCAAGGCATTATAATACGGGCACTGTATAATATAGTTAGTAGTATCAAAGAATGGCAATTCAGTCTTCTAATGATAGAATCTCCTGAACCAAGCATACTGCCTTGTTTGCCTTCTTAGAAGTTTGAAAAAAAAATACAATGAAACTCTCACGTGGAACTTTAAACTTGTTCTAATTTTATTTTAATTAACTTTGTACTCCGGTTTTACTACTAAAACTAACGAACTCTTACGCTAAAATTTTTTTTCTTCCTCTTTCCTTTCTCTTTTCCTTCCATATGTCGAACTTTCGATTTCTACTAAGAACACTATATTTATTTCTTTCTAGTTTCAATTTGGTAACAAACAGACATACTTGATATGTTTTTGCAAAATTCTCCTCAACTTTTTTTCTTTTATACTTTAATCTGAAAATAAAATGATTGAATGCATTATGAGTTTATCACTACGGTTGCGACCTGCCAGGTCTAGATTATATTAAAACTTACGTGCTGTATCTAAATGTGAATTTCCTTGCCTTGCACCAGTTTTTCATTCAAAAGTTAACCATTAAATGCTAGTAGTTAATTTAGTTAATAATCTCAGATGTCAATGTAATAAAATTTGATTCCCTTTGTTTATTTTTCAAACAAATTATAAAGCCTTCTATGAGCCTGGAACCAAAGTAATATAAAATGCAACTTAAAGAACTAAAATAACGTGTAAAAAAAAAACAAGAGAAGCAACGTACCTATAGCACATGGTAGGCATGCGTTATACCTTCCTGGCCAACGTCCCAGGCTAACGAAGTCCAGTCAACTTTGATTGAGTATATGATTATACGCATATTATACATAAATTATATATATGTACATTATATATCTATCGGCTATTTTTAGTTTAAGTAATTTGGAATATGGCAATTTAGGTTAATCTTCTTTTTTAAAATTAAACTTGTCATATTATTAAATCTCACAGGGTAATACAAAATTCGGTGACTTTTGGCATATAAAAAGATAGATAACTAACTTTGATGACCAATTAGTCCATCTGAGCAATTAACTCTAAGCATATATCCTCGTGTAAGAGAAAAGACAAGGTTGCTGAAATTGCTAATCGATGGCAGGTGGGGAGGTGGTGTTCAGTTTATGGAAACATTAGCTCTTCTTTTTACAAAGCTGAATTATCTATCAGTTTCTTAGCTAGTACACATTGCTTCTCTGATTATAAATTTGTTTCAAGACATAATTTCCTTTTGTTTATTTGCACAATTACTATGAGAGGGATATAGTACCAACCTCTGCAGTGCATGGGGAAGGTAAATAACAAACAACTCTATTAGTTAAACTTTTAAGGCAACCTAGCTAACTTTGGCTGCCATCTAGTATAATTCAAATTCTATCGTACTAAATGAATAAAATAAAACAAGAATGGTGATTTTTTTGGTCCGATTGCATGGTGATTTATTGATAATGTGAAGCAATTGGCCATTGAGAAGCAATATTCAAATTTCCTTCATTGCTGATGTTTATACTTTAATCGTGCTAACAAAAAATGCACTTGAAAAACATGAAAAAGTAAAAGAAACAAAAAAAAAGGGTATACATGATCTACTTTATTTATTTATCTGTTGTAACGACCCGACCGGTCGTTTCGTGAATTATAGCCTCGTTTCCCCATTTGTGCTTCTTTATGTGTTGTTCAGCTGTATTATGTCGTATCGAGTTGGTTGGTTCGGGCTCGGAGTGGGTTTGGAGTGGAATGAGACACTTAGTTTCTTATTTAGAGGTATAAGTTGGAAAAGTCAACCGAATGTTGACTTATGAGTAAACGATCTCGGATGTGAATTCTGATGGTTCGGTCAGCTCCGTTAGGTAATTTTGGACTTGGAAGCGCGTCCGGAGTGTGATTTGGAGGTCCACAGTAGAATTAGGCTTGAATTAGCGAAATAGAAAATTCGGCGATTTTCGGTCGGCAGTGAAAATTTTGATATCGCAGTCGGAATGGAATTTCAGAAGTTGAAGTAGGTTCGTAGTGTCATTTGTGACGTGTGTGCAAAATTTTAGGTCATTTGGATGAGGTTTGGTATGATTCGGCATCGTTTGCGGAATTTGGAATATTGAAAATCCTTAGGCTTGAATCCGGGAGTATTTGGGTGTTTTGATGTTGTTTTGAGTGTTCCGGAGGTTCGACTAAGTTCGTATGTTGATATGTTACACGTTGGTATATTTGGTTGAGGCCCCGAGGGGCTCAGAACGATTTCAGATGGTTAACGGAAAGTTTGGAATTGAGATTGTGCAGCTGAAGCTGCTGCTTCTGATGTTTCCGCATCTACGAATAGGGGACCGCAGGTGCGAGGTCGCAGATGCGATAGGGAAGCTGCAGATGCGGAATTAAAAGGCTAAGGCAAGAACCGCTGATGCGGTGGGTTTGACGCATCTGCGGGCCCGCAGGTGCGGTTTTTGGGGCTCAGATGCGGTCGTGGTCTTTTAAGTGAAAACCGCAGGTGCGGTTGGCTGGACCACAGAAGCGGTTGTGTAGGTGCGTGAAGGAGGCCGCAGGCGCGAAAATGCCTGGGCAGAAGGTATAAATTAAATGCTTTGCGAATTTTTGCCCATTTCCACCATTTTTGAAGACGGGATTAGAGCTTTTCGAGGGTTTTGAAGAGGAAATCAAGGGGAATTTCATTGAGGTAAATTTCTTGAGCCTAACCCTCGTGATTGTGGTAATTTTCAGTCATTTAAGCATGTAATTAGCAGGAATTTGGGATGAAAATGAGGAATTAGGGCTTGAATATTGGAGAGTTTGATTTGGGAATTTGAGGGACCATTTGTTGTCGGATTTTGATGAATTTGTTTGGATAGACTCGTGAGTTAAAGGGCTTTCTAATTTTTTTAATTATGTTGGATTCCGAGATGTGGGTCCGAGGGGCCGGGTTTGGATGAATTTCGGGATTTTGGGCTAAATTGATAGTTTTTCGTGTGGTATTGATTCCATGGCCTATATTGATTGCATTTTATTGCTTTTGGTTAGAATCATGGATGTTTAGAGGCCGATTCCAGAGGCAAAGGCGTAGTTGAGTAGGGTTTGGCTTGGTTTGAGGTAAGTAACGCTTCCAAACTTTGTTTTGAGGGTTCGAAACCCCGAACTATGTGCTATATGATTGTATTGAGTAACGCACATGCCAAGTGACGGGTGTGCGGGCATGCACCGTGAGAATTGTGGCCTGGTTCATTCCATGGCACCGCATAGTGATTCTTTCTTGCTATATCCTTGTTTCTATCATGTGATTAAGTGAATGAGCTGTAAACCATGCTAGATATCATGTTAGGGCTTCACGTCGATACTGTTGAGATCCGAGTGGTCGCTTCTTGTTGTCATCTCATTAGTTTAATTGATATTTTGCACTCAATCTTGTTCATGCATATCGTATCATGTCTCAGTCTCGGTCGATATTATTTGATACATCATATCATTGTTTCGGGCTAGTTTTCATGGCACTGTGAGCCCGTATGTGAGACTGGAGAGTGATGACTGTAACACACCCCAGTGAGCGCAGTTGATATTATTGCGGGATGGATCTTCCTTGGACATGGATCTTGTCCGAAGTATTTATACTTGGAGAAGGATCTTCTCCATAGGGCTGGAATGGCCTTCCTCGGTACTGGGTGACTGTTGTCAATGATGTGTATAAATTCCAGGATGGATCTTCCCTGGGTCGGATGGCCAAATACAATACCGAGTGGTTGAGTACTTGAGAGTGGAGGTACATGGTACATTTTCATGCTTTCTGTGCTTTGGTACGTAGAGATTTGCTGAGCTTTATATTACACATTGTTCAGATTTGTATTTACTTACTGTTGAGCTGAATACTTGAACTGCAAGCATGCCTACTTTACTGTTCAGTTTAATTGTGTTTACCTGTTGAGGTTTAGTTCGTCACTACCTATCAGTCCATAGTTTGGACTTATTACTTACTGAGTTGGTATACTCATGTTACCTCCTGCACCTTGTGTGCAGATCCAGGTATCTCAGGCCACGATAGTGGCTGTTGACTATTCCAGTCGCGGACTTTCAACGGAGATAGCGAAGTAGCTGCCTGGCGATCGCAGTCCCGCCTTTCTCCTTCTTTATCTTCCTTTCAGTGTATTTTTTTGGCAACTCTTAGACTATTTTAGTCTTGTTATATTTCAGAACAGTTGTAGCATTTGCTCATGACTTAGTGACACCAGAGGTCGGACTTTTATTTCTGCATTTTTTTTGGTTTTTTAATTACTCTCTTTTATGGAAACTTCAGCATGAAAAAGGTTATTATTTTGCTTTTAATCAAATGTCGAATTATTTGGGAATGTGTCGGCTGACCTAGTTCCATGATAGGCGCCAGCACGACCGAGTTCGTTTTTGGGTCGTGACAAGTTGGTATAAGAGCCTAGGTTACATAGGTCTCACGAGTCATGAGCAGGTTTAGTAGAGTCTTGCGAATCGGTATGGAGACGTCCGTACTTATCTTCGAGAAGCTGCAAAACCTTTAGGAAACATCACATTCTTGAATTCTTGTCGTACGAATCTGTATTATGGTAATAAACTTCTGTTATTCTATTCTCTCACAGATGGTGAGGACACATGCTACCGGTTAGGACGGACGGCCACCAGTACCACCAGTTGGGGCCACTAGAGGCCGAGGTCGTGGTCGAGGCCGCGGTAGGGGCAGGGGTATAGCCCGCACATCAGCTAGGGCAGCACATGCAGATCCACCAGCCGCCCCAGTTCATGATCAGGTCCCATTTGTGGATGCTCCAGCGGGACCAGCCCAGGCACCGGCTGCACCTGTTGTTATCCTAGGTCTTCAGGACACCTTAACTTAGATCTTGACTGTGTGCACCAGTCCTGCTCAAGCGGTCGCCGTTACTACTACAGCATCTACTTCCTAGGCCGGTGGAGGCACTCAGACTCCCGTCGCCCGTACACCCGAGAAGGTTGCTCAGGGACTTCAAACACCGGAGGCACCACCAGCCCAACCGGTCGCACCTGCTCAGGATTATGTGGTTCCAGTCATGCCTGATGTCGAGCAGCCTAGATTGGAGAGATTTGGTAGACTTCAGCCTCCGACTTTCAGTAGTGTAGATGGAGAGGATGCCCATGGCTTCTTGGACAAGTGTTAGAGGATTCTTCGTACAACGGATAATCAGGAGACCAGTGGGGTCTCGTTCACTACTTTTCAGTTCTCTAGAGCTGCCTTTACTTGGTGGGAGGCTTATGAGAGGCGTAAGCCCCTTACTTGGCAGCAGTTCTCTGTTCTCTTTCTAGAGAAGTACGTACTGCAGTCCTGCAGAAAGGAGCTGTGCAGGCAGTTCAAGCAGTTGTGTCAGGATGATATCACTATGATGCAATATGAGATGAGGTTTTTTGAGTTAGCCCGTCATGCTGTTTGGTTGGTTCCTACAGACAGGGAGAGGATTAGAAGGTTCGTGGATGGCCTCGCTTATCAGCTACGTATTCTTATGACTAGAGATAGAGTGTCCGGTGCTTATTTTGAGGAGGTGGTTGACATTGCGAGAGAGATAGAGTTAGTTCGCCGCTAGGAGAGAGTTGAGAGGGAGGCCAAGAGGCCTCGGGTATCGGGTATTTTTGGTGGTATTCCTTCTGGAGGTCAGTTCCATCACGACAGAGGCTGTCCATTCAGGCAGGCTCAGTCAGCTCGTCCGGGTCACTGTGGTGGATCATCTGGCCAGGGTTCTCACAGTTCACATCAGGTTCACTCATCTCTCAGTGCCCTTCCAGCTCAGAGTTCAACTCATGCACCATTAGTTTAGGGTTAATATATGCCTGGTTCTTCTAGTGGGTATCCCGGTGCTCGGGGTTCCCTTCAGTCCCCACCGCCATTTGCCGGGAGAGGTTGCTTTGAGTATGAAGGTTCATCCCTATAGAGAAGTCAGCCTTCGACTTCAGCACCAGTTACTTCTCCACCCGCCCAGCCAGCTCGGGGTGGAGGTCAGTCAGCTAGTGGTCACCCTACAAAGGGAGGCCGATCAGGTGGCTGTTAGGCCCGTTTCTATGCACTCCCTGCCAGGCCAAATTCTATTGCTTCAGATGCCATGATCACAGGTATTATCTCAGTTTTCCACAGGGCTGCCTTTGTATTATTTGATCTGGGTTCCACTTTTTCATATGTGTCATCATATTTTACTCGTCATTTGGATACGCCTCGCGAGTCTCTTGTTTCCTCGGTTCATGTATCTTCTTCGGTGGGTGATACTATTGTTGAGGACAGCGTATATCGGTCACACCTCCTTTTTTTCTTACACCCGCAAGGGCATAAGGAGTTTTTCCAATTAAAGGACAATCGGAACGGGATTTATTATTAATATTCAGAGTCGCCACTTGGGAGGTTAATGGTGTCCCAAGTCACCGGTTGAATCCCGATCCGAGGAAATTATGACTTTGTTAACAGTCCGCGAACCAGAACTCCGAGTAAGGAATTCTGTTAACCCGGGAGAAGGTGTTAGGCATTCCCGGATTTCGTGGTTCTAGCACGGTCGCTCAACTGTTGCATTTGCTTTTATCTGATTTTTAAACATATTCTAACCTATGTGCCTTTTATTTTAATCGCTTTTATTTTATGTCTTCTTAATAAGAATTGCAATGTCGTGAAAATGTATCTCGAACCACGTCACACCAGTGCACCCGTGGCTTTTGACGCATTTCGACTTCGTTGAGATTTAGATTTGGGTCACATAAATGTGCACCCGCATTAAGGAAGGTAATATTATTAAAATACGCGCCTAAAGCAACTACGCTTTTATTATCTTTGGGGAAAACCGTGAAATTCGCTAAACGGTTTACCCGAATTCTAAGTATTTTATAGCATTGATTGAGGGCCCCGCTATTTGTATTTGGCTCGGCGAGGCTCGTCTCATTTTTATTATTAAAAGGCCAATCCTAAAGTAAACTAGAATTTTTCTATTTATTTGTCTCTAACAAGGAAAGAAATAGTCCTAATCAATTAACCAATCAATTGTCATTAACAACATTCAAAGAGGCTTGACCCTTTAATTTTGTGATTTTTCAGTCTATTAGCCCAGAGCAGTTCAATACATAAGGACACAAATGGATTGGACTGCAGGCCCAAATGAATGCCAGCCTTTAATTTGTCGAAATCGAGCGACCAGCCATGGGTCCAGTGCCATTATAGCAAAGATTCATGCAAATTGGGCCAGATTGAGCCCAGATACGCGGTCTGGCAGCCCAGTCGTTGTTTTGAAGTCTAGCCTATCAGTTGAGCCAATTTTAGTAGAGATAGCAACCCATGTTCAGGAGAAACGATTCAAACCAAACCAGAATGATCTAATTCCCCTATCTAATAATAGTGAATTGACGAACTAAACCATTTTAAACTAGATCAATCTAACATTACTAATTACAGCATTCATGTGTTCATAAGAAAGACAAACCAGCTAACGTTGAATCAGCTAACAGTCCACAAGTTAAAACAGTCCAATTACAGTCTATAGTCTCATTATTACAGCTGAGATATGGCTCAAACGAATTGATCAAACCAAATTTCTAACTAAGCAATAAAAGCAACACGTCCAGATGTAACATGCATTGATTCCATCATTTAAACTTCGACATAGTTTTCTACAGATGAATATGATCTTCAGCATCATTGGAGCATGAGAATATACCTGAAAATTGCGATACAATGAGAAAAGTAAGGTCAGCAGCAGCAAACAAACGGGCACAGCTAATTCAACCCAGAAGCAATCTCAAGTGAACTTAGTAAACAAATGAACACCAAAGCAAGCAGGAAACCAATCCAAACAACTTGACCAACACTAAATTGTCTCGAACATGCACCCAAATATCTTCTGAACTTTCACAGACCAACACTCAACCCAAAACCAGCTTATCTAAACCCAAACTCACTCGAAATCAACCAAAAGACTCCTCTGAAACTGCAAGTTACCAGGAACGAAGCTAGGAGATGCAAATCAGCTAATAAAACTAGAGATTAGCTAGGAAATTGAATAAAACAGTATATTTTTTGGACTTATCTACTGGATTTGTTTTGTTTTTTTTAATTTAGGTTCAGATCTGCAGAGAAGATTTTTGGGGGTAATTTTGGGGCTCCAAACTTGTGAATCAAGGCGAATGAATGCTTATTTATAGGTGAACTTAGGGTCCAATTTCAGATTTTCCCTTTACCCATTAGTCCCCATTTTAATTCTATTTTTACCCTTTATTTTCTGACTTGTTACACAAGTAACTACACCTATTTTATTGAAATCTATACTAAAGCCCACTCTAGAAGGGTCTATACCCATTACAATTCCTATTCTATCCTTGCCTTAGTTTTGATTTTACCAATCTTAATGAAACTACCCTTTTCCATGCCTAAACTACCCTTTGAACCCTCTTGGAATTACTGAGCTGAACCAGACCATTCCCCTATTACCCTAGTAACTGGTCAAGGACTAACCGTGGTTAAACAAGATCCTATCCTATTCAGCTATAACCAGACCAAACTAAACAAAACCTATAGCTACTTAATACTAAACACTGAATTAAGGCATTACCGATGATAATTACTGATTAAACTAGACTAACTAGACTAACTGAAATTAACAAATCAAACATTAAAACAAAAATTAAAATCAACAAAGCCTAAACATAATCGACTAAGACGGATAATAAAGGATTAAGGACTATAACAATGAACCATAAACTGAAACCAAACATTTAGCAAGACGGATTCAAAACGAAAAATTAAACTAAAACCTAAAATTAGCCAGACAGGATTAAACCAATCAAACAAAATTAAACTAAAGCTAAGAATAATTACAAGAGCAAGACGAAACACATATTGAACATCATCAAAACAAAATCGAACAAAAACTTACTAATTTTGAGCATTCGACTGACTATCTTCGAATTTGGCTTTCAGAAATGTCACGTGTTTATTTCGTCTGAAATAAACATGTAACATTAGCTAACAGTCAATCGAGCATTTGAGTCTGCAAACAGACTTGATTTCGAAAAACCCTAGATTAACGATTTGACAAATTCCAGAGATATTCGACGGAAACCAAGTGGAAATTTGGGATGAGGGAAGAGAGGGGATGATTTGGTGCTAATTTGGCTGACTTTGGATGAGTTACCGTTTTGGTCGGATTTTCGATTGAGGATTCGAGAAGTTTGGCTAGGATTTGGGGGAAGCGATTTTGGGGGTTGGAAAGAGGAAGACGAGAGGAATAAGGGGTGTATTTTTTGGAGTGGTTTGGAGCTTCGCCGCCGTGGGCGGCAGAGGCAGCGTCCACAGATTCAAAGATTCGAAGAGAAGGGAGGGGATTTGAGACATGGGGGTTTGGGGTTTGGGGTTTGGAAAGAGGAGATTACGGGGAGTAAGCGGTGTAAATTTGAGGTGGATTGGACAATCGCCGCCGGCGGAGACGATTTCCGGCCGGCGGCTGACGGCGGAGAACGGAGGCGGAGTGGTGGTGTATACAGGGGGTGAGAGAGATGACTGGATAGGGGGTGGGGTGGGGTTTGGACATATATATACTTAGTAACCTAGGCTTCAGGACCGTTAGATTAAAAAACCTCGACGGTCCTGATTGAAAGTTACTAAACGACGTCGTTTAGGAGGGGGGGCGGACCTGGATCGGGTTAATGGTGTGGGTTTTGGGCTAATAGGCAGATCTGGGGGGTTTTTAATTTGGGCTAAGCCAATTTTGGCCCAATTTTGGTCTTCTTATCAAGCCCCACTTTCTTTTATTTTAATTGTCCCCTTTTTCATTTTTTGTTTTGCTTTCATTTTTGTATTTTATATTTTTTCTGATTTTATAAAATGCTATAACAAAAAAAAGACCTAATTAAACTATTTAACTCCTAAAATTATTCAAAACTTTATTTAAAGATAAGTGCGACAATTAACAATTAAAAGTGCAAAGAAACTATTTTTGCAATTTTCTTTAAATTTTGTTCTAAAACTAATTAATACCTAATTAATACTAAAATTGTGAAATTAAATCCTAAATGCAAAAAATGCATATTTTTGTATTTTCATATGAATTAAAATGCACGAATAAAAATGCAACAATTACCAAAAAATGCCACCAAATTCACGAAAAATTACAAAATACTTAAAGAAATTGTTTTGTTTGAAATTTTGGGAATTATTGCTTAGGGCAAAAATCACGTGCTCACAGCTGCCCCTCTTTGCCCGGAAACACAAAGAGTTTTCGTGCAAAGACAAGTGAGCGTAAATGAGCGATTTTTGCCCGTTCGCATATTCCGTGTGAAGCATTTTTGAAAGAGTTGACCGCACCCTGCTTCAAAGGTTGCCTACACATCCTGGGCTAAACAGGAATCAGGTCAGTGTAGTTCGGGAATGTCTGGTAACTGGGACTACCAAGAGCTGCGACTTTCTGCTGTTGCTGTTGCTACTGCTCGCTGACCTCCTTATTACACCATGTTAAAAATGAAAAGAAGCTAGCCTAAGCTATGATCTACGAATTACAAGAGAGTCCTATCTATGTCTTCTAACTAGTTCTTGTGTTGCCTTGAATTTGTATCTTGTAATCTTCCGATGGTATTCCTGCTGTTGTCTTGCATTGTGATTGGCGATATTGCTGCCATTCCTCCGAGTGATGCTTGATTACTTGAAACATGTGTCCATTTTCCAGGTGGGCTCCTGACTGCAGACGCTTCAAAGGTATTCCCTTGTTCTCCAGGCGGGCTCTTGATTGCTGAAATTTGAAATATTTCCTTGTTCTCCAGGTGGGCTCCTGATTGCTAAAAATCTGAAAATGAATGCCTCTGTTCTCCAGGCGGGCTCCTGATTGCTAAAGCTTGGAATAAATGTCTCTGTTCTCCAGGCGGGGCTCCTGATTGCTAAAACTTGAAACAAATGCCTCTGTTCTTCAGATGGGCTCCTGATTACTAATAACTTGAAAAAAATAAATGCCTCTGTTCTCCAGGCGGGCTCCTGATTTCAAAAATAGACAAACAACAAAAGAAAAGAATTTTCTGCCCCAGTTTGGTGGCTGGGCGCATCATGTTACCAAACACTACTAAAACTTTGAAAGCTAAAATTGGAATTGTACTTCCCTTGTTCTCCAGGTGGGCGCCTGACTGCTGAACTTAAAATGTATTCCCTTGTTCTCCAGGTGGGCGCCTGATTGCTGACACTTGAAATGTATTCGCTTGTTCTCCAGGTGGGCGCCTGACTGCAACAAAATAAACAACAAAGAAAATTTCTGCCCCAGTTTGGTAACTGGATACAGCATGTTATCAAATATTAAAAATTAAAGCTAAAATTGAATTGTACTTCCCTTGTTCTCCAGGTGGGCGCCTGATTGCTGAAATTTGAAATGTATTCCCTTGTTCTCCAGGTGGGCGCCTGATTGCTGAAACTTGAAATGTATTCCCGACTGCAACAAAATAAACAATAAAGAAAATTTCTGCCCCAGTTTGGTAACTGGATACAGCATGTTATCAAATATTAAAAATTAAAGCTAAAATTGAATTGCACTTCCCTTGTTCTCCAGGTGGGCGCCTGACTGCTGAACTTAAAATGTATTCCCTTGTTCTCCAGGTGGGCGCCTGATTGCTGAAATTTGAAATGTATTCCCTTGTTCTCCAGGTGGGTGCCTGATTGCTGAAATTTAAAATGTATTCCCTTGTTCTCCAGGTGGGCGCCTGATTGCTGAAACTTGAAATGTATTCCCTTGTTCTCCAGGTGAGCGCCTGATTGCTGAAACTTGAAATGTATTCCCTTGTTCTCCAGGTGGGCGCCTGATTGCTGAAACTTGAAATGTATTCCCTTGTTCTCCAGGTGGGCGCCTGACTGCAACAAAATAAACAACAAAGAAAATTTCTGCCCCAGTTTGGTAACTGGATACAACATGTTATCAAATATTAAAAATTAAAGCTAAAATTGAATTGCGCTTCCCTTGTTCTCCAGGTGGGCGCCTGATTGCTGAAACTTGAAATGTATTCCCTTGTTCTCCAGGTGGGCGCCTGATTGCTGAAACTCGAAATGTATTCCCTTGTTCTCCAGGTGGGCGCCTGACTGCTGAAATTTAAAATGTATTCCCTTGTTCTCCAGGTGGGCGCCTGACTGCAACAAAATAAACAACAAAGAAAATTTCTGCCCCTGTTCCAATCAAAGAAAAATTTGTTAATGTAAAATGGTGGTTAGCTGCTGGCATTCTTGTTGGCCATGCTCCCGCTTCCGACTTTGCTCTGACTTGCTTCTTTGGACTTGCTTTGACTTGTTACAATTTCCCAATTGACTTTCAACCCTCTAATCTTGATGACCCACATGCTTTACCTCGTATTACTGTTCGGTGTTTCTGTTCCCTTCTTGTGAACCTTGCTTCTCCCTCACAACCATCTGATTATTCCACTGATTTTCATTGGTCCTCCATGTTTTACTCTCTTTTGACATGTCCCCACCTTGTTGTGCCATCTAACTGGGAAGCTGGTAGTTAGCTTTGACATCCTTCTTTTGTTTTTTGAATAGAACTGACACTAAAACATCTTATAGACAGACTTCAAGAGAATGAAATGCAATGACCTCGAAGGTTTTGAAGATAGAAAAACTCTGAAAACGAATGAGTTGTAATGAAGAGAAAAAGGACAGGACTTATCTGAGCGGAAAGGCTGATTCCATTGATTGTGCCATGCATTTTGGATTCCAGCCTAGTCTGTCCAACCAATCAATTATCAATTACCACATTTGTTGTCTCATACTTTCACGCCCGACTCTCGCCAAATCCAAACCTTGCTTGTTTTGCCATGTTTCAAACAACTTTTAACCACAGACTTCTTTCATTTGCCCAACTGAAAAACTCACTTTCGCCTTACGGTGCCCGTGAGGGTTTTCACCAATAAGACTCTCTTATTTTAATATCTCTCAAACTCACCTCGCCTTACGGTGCCCGTGAGGGTTTTCACCAATAAGACTCTCTCATTTTCATTTCTCTCAACTCACATCGCCCTATGGTGCCCGTGAGGGTTTTCACCGATAAGACTCTCTCATTTTATCATTTTCCTTCTGTCACCAGAGTGTTGTCTCCAACATGAGTCGCTTTACCTGCCCGTATTGACATTTCTTTGAAATTGATCAGAAGGTCTTTCTTTGGACTGTAATGTGGCTTTTGGATGGGTTTTAGAAAGAAAGGTATAAAAGCTCAAAATGATTCAAATGTGGGTTCAACATTACCACTTTCGGAATCATATCTCTTGCAACAACCATAACTTCTGCCCCAGTTTCCTTCTTGGGGATTCTTGGATTTTTCTTCTGTTGTGACTGAACCTCAATGAGGCTGCCTACGTACCCTTTCGGGATCAAGTCAAACGTAGTTCAGGCCATAGAACTACATTATTGTGGCGATCTTTCTTTCTTCCACTTGTCCTTTTCTTTCTTTTCATTTCTTTTCTTTTCCTTCTCTTTTCTTTTCTTTTTTCTTCTTTTTCTTTTCTTTTCTTTTCTTTTTTTTCTTTTCTTTCCTTTTCCTTTTCTTTTCTTTTTCTTTTCTTTTCTTTTGGACTGTTTTTCTCTTGTTTCTCCGCTGATTTTCCCCGCTCGGGCTTTCGAGTTGTTGTTTTCGAGTTTGTTATTGATTCCGAAAGAGGGATACGAAAGGAAATATAATAAGGCTCAAAGGGATAACAAAGGATAAAGTGTTTGGGTAGCAGAACAAAATGCCTTCATCATTTCAATCTCAAAACATGCCAAATAGAATCAGGTACACAAAGATAAAGAAAATCATACATAATATCTCTTGACTGCATCAGAATTGATAGCCATTTCTACACATTTTCCTTCCACGTCCGTTAGATATAAAGCGCCATTGGACAAAACTCTGGTTACAACAAATGGCCCCTGCCAGTTCGGGGCGAACTTTCCTTTTGCCTCAGCCCAATGAGGTAGGATACGTCTCAGCACCAACTGTCCTACTTCGAACTTCCGCGGACGCACTTTCTTGTTATATGCTCTTGCCATNTGAACGTGAATCTACTACACTAAACGGCTTTGATTTGCATTAACATGAACAGGTTGATAGCCTAGATTCGCACTTTATCCGCACTTAACTATCAGACAGCTAATTAATTCAAATCAGTCAAATTGAAGATGCGTATTTGATCTGAGTACACCACTGATGTTAACTACCCAAATTGTCAACACCTACATTGAAACCATGAGCTTAAAGATGCTGAACTCAAAATCAATTACATATCCAAGTTATTTCTGATTTTTTAAATAAAACAATGTTAAACTAAGGCAAATACTAGCTATACTAAAGCTACGCTGGACAATCACGAGTTCAAATAGTCCACAACAGTCCAGTACAACTCCAAACAGTTCAAATCAGTAGAAATAGTTCTAAGTGAACAGTTCCTAATTCAATACAATTCAAACAAACTAAAACTAGACAATTACACATTGTTGGACTAACTATAACTACAGGCATTCACATGAGCATAGATCTGAACTAATACTTCATTTTATTCCAAATTGTGATTACATCAGTGTGAATTCAACGCGTGTACCTGGATTTGAAATAGAACAAGAAGAATGAGAGTCAGCAGTAGCAGATTGATGATCAACAACAGCTCAGAAAACAGAATGAACAGCCCAGAATTGTTTTCAGAGAAGAGTAGCACCAATAGTAAGCCAAAATACACTTGCAGACACCCAAACAGACTCAGAACTAATCCCAGGACAACTTCTGAAACCAACAGTTACAAAACCAGCCTAAAATAGCCTCAATTGGACCCAAACCCACTCGAGATACACCCAGGCACCACCAGAATGTATCAGCAAACGGACTATTAGGTGAAATGATGCAATTCAGAAGTTAAGATTCAAAATTAACTAGAAATTTTCAATGGAACAGTATTTCTGAATTTTTTTGGTTTTCTAGAGGTTTTCTATTGTTTTTGGGTTTTTGAATGTTGAATTTCAAAATCAGATCTGAAACTTAGAGAGCACCTTTTGGGAAGAAATTTTGGAGCTGAAAACCTCTTCTTCAAGGCAGAATACACTGCCTTTTATAGGCAGAGTTTGAGGAATATTTCAGATTTGCAGTTGCCTTTTAGTCCCTCTTTATTTACTCATTTAGTCCCCTACTTATTGACTTGTGTCTCAAGGTACTACATTAAGGTCCTAAAATTCTGATTGGAACCCCATCTAGAATGTTCTAGGGGTTTCCAAATCAGTTAAATGCCAGATTCCTCTCTTTGAATTGCCCCAATTACCCTTGACTTATTCTGAGAATTACTGAGCTAAACCAGACCATTCCCCTATTACCCTAGTAACTGGTCAAGAACTAACCGTGGTTAAACAAGATCCTATCCCATTCAGCTATAACCAGAAGATCCCAAAAATTAAACTAGTTAAACAATCATGCAATTAAACTTAAGAATCAGTGAACCGGTAATTAGGCAATTGAAACTAAATCAGATTATCAAAAGTGCTCATGAATCAACACAAAATCAAACTAGAAAGATCAAGACAGGACAGTATTAACAAAAATTAACCAAAACCTAACACTCTAAATCATTTAATCATGAAGGTAATTAAAAAGGTAAGGAAATCAGGATTTGAACGCAAACTACGAACAACCAAAACAGCAGAGTGACAACACTCAATTTAATCTGAAGCCCTGTTCGAATAGCAGTTCGATTATACAAACAAAAAGAAGAGATGAAGCAAAAGGCCAAGAATATGAACAAGAAACAAATACAAAGAAGAGAGAAAAAGAAGATGAAATAAAAATAAGAGCTCACCCACCGACTCGGATTCAAGGTTGAACTTCTAATTTAACCCCTGCTATAATGTCAATCACCCTTTCTTTGTCCAGGCATGGATAAAAACGTTAGCCTGGGACAGGCTTAGGACTAAGGAAACTGGAGAAGGGCCTTGCATGCTTGAGTTCCGGATCAATCCTCAATTCGATTCTTAGATTCAAAGGGAAGCTTGGTCGATATTCGAAAGGGAAGGAAGACAGATATAGGATGAGGGAGGTCTGGTGGTTAAAGAGGTATCGATTTGGGAGGATTTGGGGGCGGCGCCGCCGTGGGCGGCGGAGGCGGCGTCCACAGATTCAAAGATTCGAGGAGAAGGGAGGGGATTTGAGACATGGGAGTTTGGGGTTTGGAAAGAGGAGGTTACGGGGAGTATGCGGTGTAAATTTGAGAGAGATTGGAGAATCGCCGCCGCCGTGGGCGATTTCCGGCGGTGGCAGACGACGGAGACGGTGAGGGAATCGATGGCGGCTAGGGTTTCTCTAGGGTTTGGGGGTGAGAGACGGGAGGCGAGAGGGGGGTAGGGGGGCACGTTTGGACATATATATACTTAGTAACCTAGGCTTCAGGACCGTTAGATTAAAAAACCTCGACGGTCCTGATTGAAAGTTACTAAACGACGTCGTTTAGGGGGGGGCGGACCTGGATCGGGTTAATGGTGTGGGTTTTGGGCTAACAGGCGGATCTGGGGGGTTTTTAATTTGGGCTAAGCCAATTTTGGCCCAATTTTGGTCTTCTTATCAAGCCCCACTGTCTTTTATTTTAATTGTCCCCTTTTTCATTTTTTGTTTTGCTTTCATTTTTGTATTTTATATTTTTTCTGATTTTATAAAATGCTAAAACAAAACAAAGACCTAATTAAACTATTTAACTCCTAAAATTATTTAAAACTTTATTTAAAGATAAGTGCAATAATTAACAATTAAAAGTGCAAAGAAACTATTTTTGCAATTTTCTTTAAATTTTGTTCTAAAACTAATTAATACCTAATTAATACTAAAATTGTGAAATTAAATCCTAAATGCAAAAAATGCATATTTTTGTATTTTCATATGAATTAAAATGCACGAATAAAAATGCAACAATTACCAAAAAATGCCACCAAATTCACGAAAAATTACAAAATATTTAAAGAAATTGTTTTGTTTGAAATTTTGGGAATTATTGCTTAGGGCAAAAATTACGTGCTCACAATATCGATCTTCTGTGGTGACCATTGGGGGTTTGGAGACCATAGTAGACCTATTGCTGCTTAGTATGGTTGATTTTGATGTGATATTGGGCATGGATTGGTTGTCTTCGTGCCATGCTATTCTAGATTGTCACGCTAAGACGGTGACGTTGGCTATGCCTGGGGTGCCACGGATTGAGTGGCGAGGTTCATCAGATTATGTTCCCAGCAGGGTGATTTCATACTTGAAGGCTCAGCGGATGGTTGGGAAGGGTTGTCTTTCTTGTTTGGCCTTTGTGAAGGATGTCAGTGCAAAGACTCCTAGTATTGATTCGATTCCGGTGGTGAGAGATTTCCTAGATGTATTTCATGTAGACCTACCGAGCATGCTGCCGGACACGGATACTGACTTCGATATTGATTTGATGCCGGGCACTCAGCCCATTTCTATTCCACCGTATCGGATGGCACCGGCGAAGTTAAAGAAATTGAAGGAGAAGCTTCAGGAACTATTGGATAAGGGGTTTATTCGGCCTAGTGTGTCGCCTTGGGGTGCGCCTGTTCTATTTGTGATGAAGAAGGATGGCACAATGAGGATGTGCATTGATTACATGCAGTTGAACAAAGTCACAATCAAGAACAAGTATCCTTTGCCTCGTATTGATGATTTATTTGACCAGCTTCAGAGAGCAAGGGTGTGCTCCAAGATTGATCTCAGGTCAGGGTATCACCAGTAGAAGATTAGGGACTCGGACATTCTTAAGACAACTTTCAGGACCCGATATGGTCATTATGAGTTCCATGTGATGTCTTTTGGGCTGACCAATGCCCCAGCATCATTCATGCATTTGATGAACAACGTGTTTCTCCCTTATCTCGACTCGTTTGTTATTGTATTCGTTGATGATATTCTGGTGTACTCGCATAATCAGGAGGAGCACGCTGAGCATTTGAGAGTGGTATTGCAGCAGTTGAGAGAGGAGAAGCTTTATGGAAAGTTCTCCAAGTGTGAGTTTTGGCTAAGTTCAGTGGCGTTCTTG
This sequence comes from Nicotiana attenuata, assembly GCF_001879085.1. Lineage (NCBI taxonomy): Eukaryota > Viridiplantae > Streptophyta > Magnoliopsida > Solanales > Solanaceae > Nicotiana > Nicotiana attenuata. The sequence goes on from NW_017670276.1 coordinate 274,924, forward strand.
GGGCACGTGGTGTCCAGTGAGGGTATTCAGGTTGATCCGAAGAAGATAGAGGCCGTCAGAGTAGGCCCAGGCCGTCCTCAGCCACAGATATTCGCAGCTGTCTTGGTTTGGCGGGTTATTACCGTCGGTTCATTCAGGTATTTTCATCTGTAGCATCACCTTTGACCAAATTGACTCAAAAGGGTGCTCCATTCAGGTGGTCAGATTAGTGTGAGGCGAGCTTTTAGAAGCTCAAGACTGCCTTGACCACAACTCCAGTGTTAGTTTTGCCATCCGCTTCAAGTTCTTATATGGTATATTGTGATGCTTCTCGGGTTGGTATTGGGCGTGTGTTGATGTAGGAGGGTAGAGTGACTGCTTATGTTCTCGTCAGTTGAAGCCCCATGAGAAGAACTACCATGTTCATGATTTGGATTTAGCTTCCATTGTTCACGCATTGAAGATTTGGAGGCATTATCTCTATTGTATGTCTTGTTAGGTGTTTACTGATCATTGTCGCGCCCCCTTTTTCTCGCGAAATTGGGTTTATGATATTTGGGAGGACAACTCATTCCCTTTCGGGAATTTGGGTTTGAATTGAAGAGTCGCCACCTAATGATTAAGGTGCATTAGGACACCAAGAGGGTTTGATTTGAGTAACCAGAGATTGGGTAAGGGCTTAAAATTATCCCAAGGGGAAGGTGTTAGGCACCCCTCAGGATCCACTAGTGTGGTTCTCGGCCAGACTATTATTGTGAATTTAGGTGCAAATAACATGTAGGCAAATAAAACTTCAAATAAGAGGGGACTTTCATATAATGGTTACAAATAAACAAAGTTGGAAAGAACTAAGGAAAGCTGATTTTTCTTAAAAGAAATAGTTTGAAATTTTCGGTAGAAAGAAAGAAACAAAGGTAAAGGGGTCCTAGGTTTTTAAATAATATGGATCGCCCCACACAACATCCGGTAATCACTCCTCAGTGAGGGGCTACACGAGATGTTATCACGTGGTCATCATATCCATATCTACCCTTTCACACTCCGTTAAGGTTTTAAAGCGCGGAATGGTCTCGTTTACTTATTGCATGCTATTACCCGCCCCAATCTTATCAGTCCTAGAGGCATTTAGGAATACTAATCCTAAAGGGAAGGGGTATCGGCTTATTTGTAGTTTCAAAGGCAAAATTCTAAGGCGACACGCAACAACATGTATAACAAATTGGGGGAAAGCACATAACAGGCAAAAGGGCGCAGATATACCTCCTTTAAACAAATAAAGCACGTAGTTTAGCATGACTTGCACATACTGTTTAGGGTCTGATTAAATACTGAAAGCGAAAGAACTTAAAGGTTGAGGCAGATTGATTTATTACAGAATGCAGATAAGAAGCACGAATCAGGCCTGCCTGCTGGTTGTAGTTAATAGAACAGATTCAGTTTATAACTTTAACCTAAGGCTTGCCTAAGTGTTGGACAAGGATTCTATAGGCATGGTATCTACTGAATTCAGAAAGCAATAACGAGGTCTGAGTAAACTGAATACGTACTAGTTAAAAGGTAGTCAGGTCATTAGAGAAAGGCAAGTTTTAGCGAAGGTTATAAATTCTGCAACTGATGATACTCGTTATTATTGGTTTTAACACTAGACGTGAATGAAGCAATTCAGATTCGATCAATATTTCCAATGGACATGGTTTCTACACGTAATTGATTTTAAACCTTATAGACATGGTATAAAAAATGCAGAAGACTCGTTTTAAACCTATGAACATGATATCTAAGTGCAGAAATTGTTTAGAGCCTATGGAAATGATATCTAAATGCTGAAGTTATTTTAAAAAACCTTATGAGCATGATTTCTAGATGAAAAGATGAATATACAGGATTTGAAAGGTCCTATAAGCATATTTTGAATATGCATATGCAGAATTCAGATTTCCAGATACGTATGATAATGAATATACCGGATTTAGGATAGCCTATAGGCATGATTTCTATATGCATGCAGATTTAAGAATGACTTATAGGCGTGTTTTCTATATGCATGCAAATTTCAGAATGGCTTATAGGCGTGGTTTCTATATGCATGAAGATTTGAAATACATAATCAGGGATCTATATGCATATGGAGATTTGAAATACCTATAGGCATGGTATCTACCCTTTTGCATACATGATCACCCACCCTTTTTCACTATCCATCCCAAGAGTTTATTACAAATTATTACAGCCCAGAATAGAGTAAAAATACATCAGAAATTAAAGTACAACCAAGGAGAGCCTGATTCAGACTTCATGTCTGAAATATGAGGTAAACCAACTCCATGAGATCATGATCCAAAGCCTTTCTCCCATTTGAGTGTGTCAGAGTTCCCTAAGAGTCTCAAATGAACTCCGGGCAGTGCTCACACCCAAATGTATTACCAGATTAAGACAAGTGCAGTGTGGAAAGGCCAGCCCTCAAGTGTCCAAGTTCAGAGGGAACTCAAGGTCCCAAGGCAAGGCTCACAAGAGGGGGGCAGAACTTAAAGACTAAGAGAGAGTGCAAGTGTAGGAACAGAATTATGAGAGGGGGAACAGGGAAGGGAAACGGTTACAAATAAATACACATAGGGGGTTCAAGGGAATGGGGAGATTGTAAAGGGCCTAGTGCTTTGGCAAGGGCAGGCTTTAGGCATGCTCAGCAACAGAGGATGCTAGCATGCCATAAGCTTGTCAAAACACGCATTAATAGAGGCTAGGATCCCAAAGGATCGGGTTTGATTCATGGGCAACAATTTACATATTGCCATGCTCCAAACCATAGCTTAAACACACAAGGGGGTGGGGGAATAGGGATTCATAACAGAACAGGCAGGAAAAGAAATCAATAATGCTGAACTATACAAAAGCAGTGAGTAGACAGGGATAAACACATTGTTGTGGTGTTGAAACTTAAATCAGAACATACCAGTTTCAAAGAAACACAATAAAGAAAGGCAGTAGGTCTTGTAAACAAGCCACAATGCAACCACTAAGAGAGAATACTATTGCGTGTTAGTGTGATTTTAGAAAGACAATGAATGAGTGATGTCTTTGTGCTAATGAAAGAGTAGTGTATTTATAGTGTGAAAAACAGGCAGAAATAAGGTAATAAAACAATTGAGGAACTGGGGTATCAATTAAAAATCAATCAATACAAGACTTCCCTTAATTAAGGAACTCAGATTCAAATGGGAAAACTATTTAAGGGAAGAAATCAAATAAACATCTTGTGCAAAGCATGCAATTAGGGGTAAATACATAAAAAGTTACTTAAGGGCAGAATTTTGAAATACACGGTTGCATAAATAAGGTAAGAAAAATCAATTAGTAGCCAGTAAATCAAGGATCAGAGATTTTGTAATCACTGGTCCATGAATGAACCAAGTCAGAAAAGCTGAGAAAAGTTTTAACTTAAGTCGAGTCACATGGAGATCAACTAACAAGGAAAGAAATCAATCAGACCTATACAAAAGGAAGTCTGAACTAATCACAAATTTGAAAGCCATTTTAAAGGGAAGTTCAGCACATATAAAGAGCATACAAACATGTTAAGCTGAAAGAAGATGTCGTGTCATTGCAAAAACTTGTAGATAATAGACTACAGGAGCATGGTAGTCATATAGGTTAGCAATGTAGAAGAGAAGTAGCATCTAGTAGCATACAAAAGATCCAGTGTAAAAGACCTTAGAAAAGTTTAGTGGAAAATCAGAATTGCTTAAAGAGACAGAGGTTAAGACAAAGAATTTCGAGACTCAGTTGAGAAACAAATTAGGAAACTCGAAATAGTTAGGGTTTCTGAAATCAGACGGACATATCACATAGCCAATGTTCTCAAACTCGGATGAACCCCCAAATTCTAGGGTTTTACCATCAATCGAGTGCCGAGATGAGAGGACAAGTAATCAAGAAAACAAAAGATACTAGTCGAAACAAGTTCAAAGGTCTCAGAAAGGAAATGGGACCTTCGACATGCTTTTTCAGTAATAGAAACTCATGAGAAACAAAGTAAAAGAGTAACATGCGAATCACAGTAGAAGAGCTCAAAGAAACATATCAGAAGAAGCTAGTAAGAAACATAGTAGAAGAAGCTAATAAGAAACATAGTAGAAGAAGCTAATAAGAAACATAGTAGAAGAAGATTAATCAGAACACAGCAGGAGAAACATATAAAGAAGTATGGTGGAAGAAACTAATTAAGAACACAGTAGAAGAAACTTAATAAGAAACTCACAGAGAACACAGTAGAAGAAACATAGTAAAAAAAACACACAAAAGAACAAGAAAATCAGAGAAGCCTCTAAATAACTCAGAAACCCTAGATCGGAAAAAATAAAGGGTTATGAAAACTTGGCCTTGAAAGAGATATCAAGAAATCATTTAGAAACTTAGGGAAAACATGTATCTGGAACAGATCTAAAGAGATTAGAAAAACCTCAAAAGCTAGGGTTTCAGAGGAACCCGAACGGTGAGAAAGGCCTGGATTTATGAAGGAGGGGTCGAAGCCAGGCTTGAAACAGACGTGGCTTGCCGGAGCAAGGCCGGACATGGCCATAAAACTTGAATCAACAAGTCCTGGATGAATCTTCTTCGTGGTCAGGCCATGAAACCTCAGCAAACGAGCGTGTATGCACCATGGAAGGTTGGTAGGTGGTGAGACCACCATAGGTTCAGGCCAGGAGATGGTCGGAGAAGATGGATGAGACTCATCGTAGAGGAGGGAGAGGGGGAAGGTTCTAGAGAGAACCAGAGATAGAGAGATAGAGAGAGAGTCGGTTGAGTGAGGAATGAGAGGGGTTTGGGGGGGTCGTTTGGTTAAAAAAGGTAAGGGTAAATAGGGACCGTTGATCTGGGAGATCAACGGTCGAGATTAAATGGGTAGGTGGGATTCCGGGTTTTGGGTATGGGTTAAAGGGTGTGGGTCGGGTTTTAATTCTAAATTGGGCTTGGATTGGGGTCCTGATTTGGGCTACAATTGAAAGCCAATTTGGCTATATTTTAAATAGCCACTTTTCCCTATTTAATTTATAAAAAAGAAGTAAATAATTCCTGGAAATATATTGAATGCACTAAGATGATTTATAATATATAATTTACAATTTATAAATATGAGATCCCATTTTATAAACATGAGACGAATTTAAACCTAAAAATGGCTAATATTTCAATTATGCAATTTTGTCCTTAAAAATACCAAATAAATTTGTACAAATGTGTGAAAAATATCTTAGCTATATTTTAGTATAAACATGAGACTCCAATAAATGAATCACCAAAATGATAATTTTGGGGATAATTATTGGGTTTTTCTTGATAAAATAGGGCAGTAAATTGACTAAAAAATCCTTGAAAAATTAAGAAAAAATAATGCAACCCTAGGATATACTTATATATGCATATACATTCTATTTTGAAAGGTATTTTGCATATAAAAAATACAGGAAAAAAATTGGGTATCAACAGCTGCCCCTCTTTACCCGGGAAGGATGAAAGAGCTGTCGTGTAAATATATTATGGCCAATTTTGACCAAGCGAAATGGTTTGAGGAGGTTTGGCCGTCCCTGGCTTTTGAGCTGCCTACATATCCCTGGTTTTACAGGAATAAGGCCATATGTAGTTCAAGATCCGTCGGCAGAGTATGCCGCTGGAGATTTTTCAAGAACGGATGTAATATTCAGGTCGGGATGAATGGTTAAGGTCTAATAGGGCTGCAGGAACTGGAGCGGGGCTCCTGCTGAGATGTCCGTTGCTCGCCAGTTTACCTGCAAATGAGAAATAAAAGGGAAAATGATAATAGATTTTTCTTAGCTGATAGCGGATTGCGATATTGCGACTGTTGGGGGTACTGTGTCTGCTGGGGACACTGCGTGCGGATAGCAACTGTGAGTAAGTGCTACGGTTCTGGGAGTTGTATTCCTGAACAATGTTTGTCTCTATATTTGATGATTTTACGACTCAAGTGCCTGCATCCGAAGAAAAATCATGAGTTTTGTAAAGAGGGGAGGTTAGTTCGTATCCCCGCTGGCTCTGCTTGATCTGCTCGATTCTGATCTGGTGATACTATGCGTATCGTTGGGGTAGCGTTGCTAAACAAAGCGATTTCGGAAATAGACATGCAATATTTAGTAAAAATATAACATAAATGCATAACTAAGAGTATCTTTCTTTAGATGAACCGACGACTGCGACATGGTTCAAGACATTGCAACCCTTCTTGCTACGGAATTTAGAGGGTCCTCCTCAAAATCATGCCCCAGTTTACTGGGTTGATGCTTCCGACTGTTGCTTGCGGCGATTGGCTGAAAATTACTTCGGAATTTTGAGGGTCCTCCTCAAAATTCTGCCCCAGTTTTCAATTGCGGGGGAAATGAAAATTTTATTGACTTGTGACCGAACCCATAGGGCTGCCTACGTATCCCCTCTTAAACGGGAATTAGGTCAGGCGAAGTTCAAAATACATCATAAAGGAAATCATAAAGATTACACATAGTATCGCTTGACTGCGTCTGAATTGATCGGCTTTAGCCAGACTTCTCCGTCCATTTCTGCAAGTATGAGGGCTCCTCCTGTTAGAAACCGGTGAACCATATACGGACCCTGCCAGTTGGGAGAGAATTTCCCTTTGGCTTCATCTTGATGTGGGAAGATCTTCTTTAACACCAGCTGCCCCGTTGTGAATTGTCTCGACTTGACTCTTTGTTGAAAGCTTTGGACATTCTGTTCTAATAGAGTTGACCGCGACAAACTGCATTCATTCTCTTTCCGTCTATATGAGCTAGCCACTCGTAACGACTCTTTACCCATTCTGCGTCGTCGAGATCTGCTTCCTGTATGATTCTTAAGGAAGGAATTTCCACCTCGACGGGAATGCCTGCTTCTGTACCATAAACCAGCATATATGGGGTTTCCTAGTTGATGTGCGGACTGTGGTGCGGTGTCCCAATAAAGCAAATGATATCTTCTCGTGCCACTGCTTATGCTTCTCTATCATTTTCCTTAGTATCTTCTTGATATTCTTACTGGCGGCTTCTATGGCTCCGTTCATCTGAGGTCTATAGGCTGTAGAATTCTTATGTTTGATATTGAAGGTTTCACGCATGGCTTTCATCAGGTCACTGTTGAGGTTTGAGCTATTATCAGTAATGATTGACTCTGGAATCCCAAACTGACAAACAATGCGGTCGCGGACGAAGTCTGCCACGACTTTCTTGGTCACTGCTCTGTAAGATGCTGCCTCGACCCATTTGGTGAAATAGTCGATTGCTACTAGGATGAACCGGTGCCCGTTGGAGGATGCAGGCTCGATTGGTCCAATAACATCCATTCCCCAGGCGGCGAACGACCATGGTGAGCTTGTTGCATTAAGCTCATTTGGGGGTACCTTGATCATGTCTGCATGTATCTGGCAGCGGTGGCATTTCCGGACATACTGGATGCAGTCTGTCTCCATAGTCATCCAAAAGTAACCAGCCCGGAGTATCTTGTTGGCTAAGACAAAGCCGTTCATATGTGGACCATAGGTCCCAGCATGGATTTCTTCTAGTAGTTTAGATGCTTCCTTCGCGTCGACACACCTTAGTAATCCCAAATTCGGAGTCCTCCTATACAGGATTCCTCCGTTGTGAAAGAAATTGTTAGACAACCTTCGAAGTGTACGCTTCTGAGTGGTGTTTGCAAGTTCTGGGTATTCTCCTTTTGCGAAATATTCCTTGATATCATGAAACCAAGGTTTTCCATATGCTTCTTCTTCGACATGAGCACAGTAAGCTGGCCGATCATAGATCTTTACCGGAATGGGATCAATGAAGTACTTGTCTGGATGCTGTATCATGGATGATAGGGTAGCAAATGCATCGGCAAACTCATCCTGGACCCTGGGAACATGCTGGAACTCTATCTTTGTGAACCTCTTTCTCAACTCCTGTACATGATGCATATAAGGGAGTATCTTGGAGTTCTTGGTTGCCCATTCTTCTCGGACCTAATGTATAAGCAAGTCTCAATCCCCAATCACTAGCAATTCTTGAATGTTCATGTCAATGGCCATCTTGAGCTCTAAGATGCAGGCTTCATACTCGGCCATGTTGATGGTGCACGGGAACCTGAGTTTGGCAGATACCGAATAATTCTGACCTGATTCTGATACTAGGACTGCTCCTATGCCAACTCCTTTGAATTTTGCTCCTCCATCGAAAAACATTCTCCAACCGTCATAGGATTCTGCAATATCTTCTCCTATGAATGATACCTCTTCGTCAGGAAAATACATTTTAGGGGTTCGTACTCTCCGTCCGCGGGATTTTCAGCAAGGTGATCTTCTAGTGCCTGTCCTTTGATCGCTTTCTGAGTTACGTAGACAATGTCAAATTCACTCAACAGGATTTTCCACTTGCCTAGCTTGCCAGTGGGCATAGGCTTCTAGAAGATGTACTTCAAAGGATCCATCCTTGATATGAGATATGTGGTATAGGCGCAGAAGTAGTGCCTCAGCTTCTGAGCTAACCAAGTCAAAGCACAGCAGGTGCGCTCTAACAGAGAATACCGGGCCTCGTACGGGGTGAACTTCTTGCTGAGATAATAGATGGCCTGCTCCTTCCTCCCCTTTTCATCATGTTGCCCCAAAACATAACCGAACGCTCCATCCAATACTGCGAGGTAGAGTAATAGAGGTCTACCTGGCTCGGGCGGTACCAAAACTGGTGGTGTTGACAGGTACTCCTTGATTCTGCCGAAGGCCTTTTGGCAGTCATCAGTCCATTTGGTAGAGGCATCCTTCTTCAACATCTTAAAGATTGGCTCACAGATAACTGTAGATTGAGCAATGAACCGGCTGATATAGTTAAGTCTCCCCAAGAAACTCATTACGTCCTTCTTGTTCTTTTGCGGTGGCAATTCTTGAATATCTTTGACCTTTGATGGATCCAGTTATATTCCACGGTGACTTACAATGAACCCAAGTAGTTTTCCGGCAGGAACCCCAAATGCGCACTTCGCGGGATTCAATTTTAGGTTGTACCTTCTCAGTCTATTGAAGAACTTCCTCAAATATTCCATGTGATCAGTGGCTTTCTTGGACTTGATGATTACATCGTCCACATATACTTCGATCTCCTTGTGTATCATATCATAGAAAATGGTGATCATGGACCTCATGTAGGTGCCCCCTGCATTCTTTCACCCAAACAACATCATTTTGTAGCAGTACATTCCCCACGGCGTAATGAAAGCCATTTTCTCAGCATCTTCTTCATCTATCTAGATCTGGTGATACCCAGCGAAAAAATCTACAAATCACTACAACTCATGCTTGGCGCAATTGTCGATCAGGATGTGTATAATTGGCAGAGGGAAGTCGTCTTTCGGACTGGCCCGGTTGAGATCCCGGTAGTCGACACAGACTCTGACCTTCTCGTCCTTCTTCGGCACATGCACAATGTTGGCTAGCCACGTCGGATATTCTACTACCTGAGAACTTTAGCTTTGACTTGCTTAGTGACTTCTTCTTTGATTTTCAAACTCATATCAGCCTTGAACTTTCTGAGCTTTTGCTTTACCGGCGGACATGTTGGATCGGTTGGCAGTTTGTGGGCCACAATAGTTGTACTCAGACCAGTCATATCATCATACGACCAGGCGAATATGTCCTCATACCCCTTTAGAAATTCTTTGTACTCTTCCTTTTCTGACGGTGACAAATGAACACTGACTCGTGTTTCTTTGACGTTTTCTGTATCTCCCAGGTTAACAATCTTAGTCTCGTCTAGGTTGGACTTAGGTCTGTTCTCAAAATTCTCGAATTCTTTAACAATCTCTTCTGGTATGTGGTCTTCCTCTGAATATATATCCGTTTGTTGTGTTGTCTCGTTGCATGTCACAGTCATTGGTTCATCAAGATAAGTAATATTAATGCTGTATAAGTAAACTAATGAGAGAAAATAATAAGAGTAAGATTTATTAAGGAAAATCGAAATGCTTTGATAAATTCCATAAGTGTTTTGAGCATTGAAGATCTTATTGCAATATTTAAAATGCGAAAGGAAAGTCAACTAGTAAAAATAAAAGATAGTGCATGATGCTTGTTCAGCCTTGCTACCTCGAGGCTTGTCGGGCTCTGGTTGTCCTGATGGTCCAGTTATTGAGGCATGCTCCTCTGCTTACGGCTTGTATGGAAGGGCCTTCCTCCCCCTCCTCCTCGATAATGACGAAACAATCTATATCATCGTTTTCTAGGAACAAATTCCTTACTGCTACCAGTGCTTCCTCTTCTTCCGTCCCATAGATAACATCGGCTGGCTGGAAAGTCTGCTCTAAATGTGGTATTGGCTGATCAAGCGGATAGTAAGAACCGCGCCATAGTGGTGATCAGTTGTTGAATTCTTTCCAAGTGTACTCATATCCCAGACCAAAGGTGGTGCCATTTGTCTTTAGTTTGATGGGCTTAGCGATTCCTTGGAGGTTCTTGCCAAGTCCCTTGCCAGGTTCATATCCGTTCCAGTTCAATATGCTTTCAATTTTGTTGTCCCACCATTTGTCCTTGTCAACGGCGTTGACTCGCTCAATGTGGTGATAAGTCTCTGATGAGTGGTGATTTTACCACTCAATCTAGTCTCTTTTCCTTAGCTTTTATGTCCTTTCACTATAATATGAGGTTGTTTATGGTGTGTATTGTTAGATTTTCAGGTAAATGATGCTACGAAGTGATTTGAATTGAATTGAAGTGGAATTGAGCAAAAGAGAGTGAAAACATGCAAAATCTTCCAGTGATTCCGCTTCTGCGGACTAATGGTCGCAGAAACGACCCCGTTTCTGCGTGAAAATAAATGCTTCTGCGGTGGAGGCTTGATTTGGAAGATTCCGCTTCTGCGGAGGAAAAGATGCAGAAGCGATCCCGCTTCTGCAAGGGGATACACGCTTCTGCGGAAATGGCTGAGCATGGAAGAAACCGCATCTACGGTTAGAGTATCGCATATGCGGTGTCGCATCTGTGACTTTTGCACCGCATTTGCGAAGCAGTGTTGGACAAGGAATTTCGCTTCTGTGTTAAGGAATCCGCATCTGCGTGAAGTTTTCCGCGATGCGAAAGTTGGGCATCAGATTTGGCAAATTGGTCTTTCCACATTTTCTAAACCCCAAACCATTTGTATACTCGTCCAAGCAGATCTTTGGCATATCTTTGGCATATTTTCAGTTCATAGAACTAGAGAGAACATATATTGAAGCTAGGATTTTCCACACACACTTGGGTTTTGAAGATTTCAAGCTTGTGGTTAAGATTTCTTACCCATTTATGTTTATTTCTTCATTTCCTTGATTTGTATTGAATATTTAAGTGTGTAGTATTTTATCCAACACTTGAATCTTGTTAATGGAAATATTCTTGTTTAAAGTGTGGATTAAATACCTTGTTGTGCTTATGTATTGAATGATTTTTATTTATTTATGAAGTGAGTTATTGTTACTTTAATTATTCTTGTTCTTTAATGTTTCCAAAGGGATTAGCTAACCCTAGGACTCGCCCATTAACTCTGAATTAATTTTGGAAAAGATAATTTGGGGTTGGGAAAGATTAATTAACAAGAACTTGAGGTTTTAACTCTCATTTTATAGATTCTACCTAGGGATAGGATTAAACTACTTGTAGCCATTCCGGGTGTGCTTAATCTTCTAATTGTTTTAGGGATAATTCAATTAGGAAGTCTTGTTAGTCTTTTGAAGAAGCTAATTAAGAATTATTATCCATGGCTAATTAACATAAACTCGCTCATATTTGTAAAATCGTGAAATACATTGGATCGTTACTTGAGTGTAATTCCCGATGCAACCATACTTGTAGCCATTGATTATTTTACTTGCTTTCTGGGTTAGTTTACATTTCCGCATTTAGATATAAACATTTTCAAACCAAAATTCTTAGTGTTTGGCATTGCGCGATAAGCGATAATTTTCTTACATTCCTAATCTCCTACACATTGTTCTCTGTGGGATTCGACCCCGACTCATAGTTGGGTAAATTATATTGCATGCGACCGTATATATTACTTTTTAGTAGTGGATTTGGACGTCATCAAAATTGGCGCCGTTGCCGGGGAACAATTTGGCATAATTTAGGTTGTTTGAGAAATAAGCGAAAGTGCTTTGGTCCAAACTTGTGAATATTTGTGTAATTATTTTTCTTACCTTGGTCTATTTTTCTTGTTTATTTCTTGTTTATTTTCTTATTTTTAAAAAATGGCATCGTATAATGAAAATTGGTCGGATTGTAGTTGTTCATACTTTGATGACCCTTGTCCTTATTGTGGAGGACCACACTCGTGGCAAAATTATTTAATTTCTCCCGGTGGTGGATTGTGGGCACAATCTCAACCCCATGAGTGGAGTATTTGTGATAAGTTTGGTTTTCAAAATGGTCATTGGGATGATTGTGCTTATTTGTTACTTCCTTCCCCAAGCCCCTGCTATGATGATTCTACTTTTTGTGATGAGAATTATAGGGCTATGGAAGTGGAAGAAGTTGAGCATGGCCGAAATGGAGAGTTCAAGCTTATGTTGGAGTGTTTACTTGAAGAAGGAAACAAGGAGCAAAATGCCTTGGAGGAACTTTTGGAGACTAGTCTTCAAAATGACTTGGCACTTGAAAGGTTGCACTCACAAATGGATGAAATGATCGAAGACTTAAGGGTTCAAAAAGCCTCGGAAGTGAATGATAGCCAAGAACCTTCCTTGGAGATTGAAGTTGAAAATCCTTCCTTGGCACTTAATCAAAACCAAGAAGAACTCACAAATGCTCACAATGAGAAAATGATGCTCATGTTGGAGACCATTCTTGAAAATGAGGAGAAGCACCACTTTGCACTCGAGGACTTGAAACAAAGCTTGAATTACAATGATGAACACATCTGCACTTTGGAGGATCAAATGCAAATATTGGTTGAGGCTCACTATGCCCACCAACTTGAGAGTGTGGAAGAAAGCCAAGAAGAGTCCAATTCCGAGGAAGAAAGTGAGCTCTATTTTGAGGAGTCAAGAATTGAACATCCGCCAACTGACTTCATGAGTGTTGGTGATGCCAAGAAAAATATGGAATTAGAGTCAACCGGTGTAAATGCAACTTTTGGTTGAGATTGACTCTAGTTCGGGGGAAAAAGAGGATGTCAAAATCCGAGAAAAATTGCAAAGTGAAGGTTTGAAGTCACATTCCAAGCATTTTTCAACATTTGACTTGTGTGGTGATATGGGAATTGAACTACACGAGTCAATAAGGGATTGCAAGGAGGAAAGGCACCAACCATACATCTTACAATTTGAGGGAACAAGAAAACAAAATGACATTCCTCACATGAGAGCCAAGAAGTGCAAAATGAAGAATTTAAGGCTTGGCTTCATCATCAACTTACCACCCCCCAATGCTCGTGGTCACAAGCTTGATTCCAAGCTAGGTGCCCAGTTCATATCATCCAAGTGGCGAGAAAAGTGGTAAAGTTGAGTTGCGTCGTGCCACGACGTTAAATGCGGCGCTTGGTGGGAGGCAACCCATCATTTTTCAAAATTTTTAGTCATTTTTGAAATTTTCTTTTTTAGAATAGCTTAGAATATTATTTGCGACTAATCTGCCAAGTTTTAGATTTTTCGGAGTTAATTTGAGCAGGTCAGAGTGGTCCGGAGGGCCAAAACCAGTACCTGCAGAAACTAGGCATCAATCTTCTGGTGTAACCGCATATGCGGATTTTGGACCGCAGATGCGGTCACGTAGTAGCGAAGTCAGAGGCACAGAAGCGAAAAGCTCCGCAGAAGCGGACAGCTGGCCGCATAAGCGGCGACGCAGAAGCGGATAAATTCCGCAGAAGCGGAAGTCGACAGGTCTGAAAAGAAAATTAGACCTCTCAATTCCCCATTCTCCCAGAAACGCCCAGGTATCTATTCCCCAGCCCTAACTCCCTCAAGCTCTAACAAATCTCCAAAACTCCTCTACTCTTGATTTCTACTGCACTCTTGCACAAGACTCAGGTAATGTCCTCTGAATCCTCATCTATTTCGTTCCTCTCTTTGCTTTCGTTCTCTCTGTTTCTCCTTAGCCAACAACCCCACTCATTTTATTTTTATTTTTTTTGTTTGATTGCTTTTAGTTTCAATTTATCTGCTGTTAGTTTTAGGATGTGAGGGATATTGGTTGAGAGATTTCATGTTGTGTGCTGTTAATATTAAAGCAAACTTGTGGGAATTCTGAGTACCTAAGTTGTGCGAAGAAGAGGTCATTTTAAATTGCTCGCAAGATGTTCCACACAATGTTTAAAAGAAATTTTCATGCTAAGTATCACAAAAATTGGTCTCAATTGAATCATAAGTTCATATACTGCACTAATTTAGAAGTCTTGAGTATAAATTAGGTGCCAAAAATTGGGTTTGAGAATCAAAAGTTGAAAATTTTTCTAGGCAGTTGAAGAAGATGTCGAATTCCGCAGATGCGGTCTGTTGACCGCAGAAGCGGAACCGCTTTTGCGGTAGAAAGTTCGCAGATGCGATAACTGAAATAATGTTCAAAACCGCAGATGCGATGACTTTTCCGCAAAAGCGGAGCCGCTTCTGCGGCTATATATCCACAGATGCAGAAACTGTGCAGTTTGTGCAATTCCAGTAGCTTTGCAACAGGGCCTTCCCAGGCCCGTTCAATCTAACTTTTTGGCTTAATTGCAGTGTTTTGAGTTGCTTAACATGATTCTACTACTCGACTGACTTTGTTTTGATTTTACGAAGGTACTTGGAGCTAAAATGGACCCGAACATGGTTGAAAATGTGCAACAACACCATGAAATTGATGAGGAAGATGAGGGACCATATGATGAAACACGCTTCATGTCCTCTGCATGTGAGCGTCGATATTTGCATGAACTTGTCAATAGGAGGATAATTCTTGAAAAGGGCATCCATGAAGACAAATTGGCCGAAAAGCTCCCGGATTTCTATGCCCGACTCCATTCAACTGGATGGTCATGCTTCATCCACACCCCTTGCAAGGCTAATGAGGAGTGGGTGCGTGAATTTTATGCAAACCTTAGGCGCACTAATTTTGCCAATCCACAAGTCGTCATCAGAGGAAAATTGGTGAGGTTTGGGATCGAACAAATAAATGATACTCTTGGCATTCCCAACTATCCAATGGAGCCGGTGCAAAAGAAGGATCATTGTGAAAATGGGGAATGGCTTGTCTCCAAACTCTTCCCTCCTAGTTTGAGAGCCAAATGGGGTAACCGGAGAAAAGGGTTGAGATCAATTGACTTCACCGCTGAAGCAAAAATGTGGCTGTACATCGTTTGCAACAGGGTGTCTCCTTGTGGAAACGTCTCAGATGTCTCCTACACAAGGGCATTGATCACTGCATGCCTCTTGGACGGCATTCCTGTGAATGTCGGGTACTATATCCTGCGGGAGATGAGGGAGTACTTGCGAGACAAGGATGCAGGGATGATGTTCCCTTCATTGATCACACAGCTATGCACTAGAGCAGAGGTTGATGTGCGTAGCACCGATCGGTGGCTACCAGCTGATAAACCTTTTCATCCATTGAGAGTGACAGGAGAGGGGAGCGTCGTCAAGAGCTAGAAGAGAAAAGTCACCACCACGGCTACTGGTTCAGAGTCCTCTTCAAAGGCAGCTGTACAGGGACCATTCGGGATGCTAAACTCCGAGCTTGCATCTATTCGGGAGTTAGTATCACAGCTTCCGAGTGGGCCCTCATCCTCCCAGCCCGAGCCTTCATACTTCTCCAGGGACGAAATGCAGAGTTACTTGGATGCACTAAAGAATCAGAATGAGCATCTTGAGAAGATGGCAGCAGCAGTGACTAGACTAGAGGGAGCATACGACACTTTTGCCAAGGCTCATGAGACCTTCAACAAGAGTTCGAGAAGGAGAAGAAGAAGAACAAGAAGCAGGGCAAATTTATGATCAAGATGTGGAGAGGCATAAAGGCCATCTTCAAATGGGGAAACCCAGGTAAGAAGATACCAGTAGCGGCGAAAGACGATAGCGAGGAGTATTCCTTCATGTCAGAGCCTACTGGTGATGATGGTGATGATGATGCCGATGAGGAGACTGATGATGATGGAGCCACGAGTGCAACACAACATTGATCTGCCGTCCTCCCATAGTCTGCTAGTCTGATGTAGACCTCAAGGAGACCCTCAAACTGTTTATGCTTTATATTTGATATTATGCAGTGAGGACACTGCAATGTTTTTAGTTGGGGGTGGCTGTAGGAGTATACTTATTCATACTTTGATATTGGTGCGCCCTTGCCGGACTTATTTTTGTTGCTATGGATATTGTGTGCCCTTGCCGGGCCTATTATTGTGCTGTTGTGAATATTAAGTGCCCTTGCCGGGTTATTTTTTATAGCAGGTGCTCTTGCCGAGCTTGGTGTGATTAGTCTGCTTCTATTTTTCCTTTTCATTTATTATT